>NC_046662.1:50037547-50041810 GCF_010883055.1 Belonocnema kinseyi | reverse complement strand
TCCTACTTTGTCCTCTTTTTTAAATAAATTTTCGTCCTACTTTGTCCTCATTTTTCAAAACGTTTTGTCCTACTTTTCGAAAATCAATTATGGTCACCCTACATATAAATAAGTTTGTTTCAATTAATGTGACTATAAATATCGAAGCTATAAACATAAACTATAAATAGTTATAGTTTAAATGTATATTTTTTTTATTAGAACATTAAAAAAGTACGCAAGAACTATAAGTTAAAGGTAAGGCAACTTTGAGGTTAGAAATTTAATGCTTTTTTTGCATTTAGAAAACGTTTTTTAACTATAAAAACCATTAATTCGCGCTAGGTACTACTGCGCACTAGAAAATATATATTAAAAATGTTTACAGAATTTCCATTTTTACAACACTGTGATTTATAATCGTATTTGCTCATTTAACCTAAACCAACATAGTAAGGTGCTGTATTACAAATGTTATGTGTACTAAAAATCGCAGTTTTCTATTGTAGTTACGAGATAAGAGTTATCTATTTTTAAACGAAAAGTTGTATTTTTTGTAAGGTTAAAAGAACTGATAGAAATGTTTTAAAAATAAATATTGCAATAAAAAATTAGGAAAAGTTAACCTAGTTCTGTGTTCAACTTTTGTATTTCCTCCTTTCTTTATATCTAAATGTCTTGTGGTTTTTACTGAAATAATATATTTAATAAATTTCTCAACGCTTTCTAATATTTTACATTATTTAATTTCTCATTTTGTAATGTACCTATGTAATTTTATACCTAAATCCTAATTCTAATTTGTAGTGATTATAGTGTTTATTCACTGGTGCTCTACAGTTCATTCATTGGCTCACAGTGTTCATTCACTGGTGTTTTCGTTAATTTTGCACTATTTAATGATTTTTTAGAAAGCTTTTTGGTAAAAACAAAATTTGTTTATCGGATTATGAAACTTTAACTCTTAAGAATCTATTTTCAAAAGTTTTGTAAGAATAATCAATTATTATAACGTAAAAAGGACAAGTTGTAATCAGTGATTTCCTTAAGTATTCATTCACTGGTTCACTCATCCTATGTTTAAAAAAATTTTTTTGACTATTTTTCTTCAGATGCCTATTTTTGGTTAAAAATTTATCATTTTTAGTTGAGAATTAATATACTTTTGTTTTAATTTGTCTTTTTGAGTAAGAAATGAACATTGAACTGTTTGACTTTTTTCTTCTTTTTTTGTTAAAAATACATTTTTGTTCATAAAAACTCCTCATTTTAGTACAAAAAAAAATCTGCCCGCCTCGTGGGCACATTCTCATCACACGCTGCGGACGAGGCTCTGCAGTTTGAGCGCACCTTTTGTTTTCATTTGTCTTTTTGGGTAAGAAATTAATATTTTCTGTTGAAAATTGAACTTTTTGAATCATTTTTATTATTTTTTTTTTTTGTTAAAAATTCTCCATTTTAGCAAAAAAAAATCTGCACGCCTTGTGTGGACTTTCTCATCGAAAGTTTGAGCGCGCCTTTTGTTTTCATTTGTCTTTCTGGGTAAGAAATTAATATTTTCTGTTGGAAATTGAATTGTTCGATCAATTTTTTTTGTTTGTTAAAAAATACATTGTTTTTTTTTTAAACTCATCAATTCAAGTTCAATTCAAAAGAATTTAAATGAATTATAAAATTAAAAAAAAATTAATTTAAACAATTTTTTAATTCTATTAATTTCTGTAAACTTCGAATGGATTTAGAGGAAATTAGAGGTAACCGAGAATAATTCGATGAAATTAATAAAAAATCAAGATAAATTAAAAAAAAAAATAATTGATAACAATTTTAAAAAATGAAGAAAATTTGATAGAATTTGATGAAATGTCTAAGAATTTAAGGTGAGGTTAAGAGAATTTATAATCAACTAAATAAAATACATTTTTAATAAAAAAAATCGATTAATCTAAATAGAATTGAATAAATTTGGAAGAATTCAAGTAAATTAAAAAGTTGCAAAGAATTTAAAAGAACTGAGAGTGAATTTAAAAATTTCAAATCTTTGAAACCTACTAACTTCTAACCAAAGAAATTACTAAAGAATAAAAAACAATTCAAGTTAAATTGAAAAGAATTCAAATGTATTGGAAAATTTACAAAAAATCAAAATTCCATTAATTATCGTGAACTTGGAATAAATTTAGAGGTGAACGAGAAGAATTCCATGAAATTCATAAAAATTCAAGATGAATTTCAAAAAAATCAAATAAATTGATAACAATTAAAAAATACGAAGAAAACTTTATAGCAATTGCTGAAATGCCTAACAATTGAAGGCGAGTTTCACAGAATTTAGGATCTAATAAGGAAAAAAAAATTGTTTAATCCAAAAACATCCATTGAATTAAATAGAATTGCGTAAATTTAGAAGATTTTAAGTAAATTAAAAACATTCCCAAAGAATTTAAAAGAATTGAGAATGAATTTGAAAAAACATTTAGGATCTCTTCAAATGAATTGGAAAATTTTGTTAAATAAAAAAATGGATTGATTAAAATCAAAATTAAGCGAATTTAAAGGAAATTTTAAAATTCATTGAATTGAATAAGTTTTAAAGAAGTTAAGAAAAATGAAAGAGAATTTAAAAGAATTTGATAAAATGCCTGAGAATTTAACGTGAATTTCAAAACTTTCAAGATTAATTAAACCAAAATTTTAAAAAATCGATTGAATTGAGTCGAATTTAGAAGAATTCAAACACAAATTTTTTATTTTCAATGTTATTTTTCCAAAAAAAAAGACAAAGTACGCGTCGAATCCAGAAGTACTTATTAACGAATTTGTAGATGTTTTTTGGGATCACAATTTTTGCTAATTCACCTTTTTTTAGTATTTTGCATAGTTTGACCACAAAATGGAATTTTTTATTTTTCATTATTTTTTGTGCAAACAAAATTTGAATTTTCAATTTTCCAAGAAAATCCAAAAATTTGTTATAATGATCTTGTAGGCCTTACAAAAAAAAAAACAATGTTTTTCTTTTCTTGACTATTTTTCATATCGAGCGTTGTTTGGCTTAAAATTTTGATTTTTGATTGATTTAAAAATTTTTTAAAATGCTATAACTCTGAGAATTTTGTTTTTATGGAAAAAAGTAATTGGGAAAAATTTTTCGTCTTTTTTAATAATATAAATATCCGTACATAGAATTTTCAAATTCAGGAAAAAAGTGATCTCAACAATTTTCAAAATGCACTCACTTTTTGAACTTTTATCCAAAATGGCTGGTTAATGAACTCGTCTTTTTTTTAGGACACACAAAAAAAGTGTGCCACAGATCGATTTGATCCGTACATTTTTTCGCGAGTTATATTATCATATTTTTTTTAGTTGAAAATTAAATTATTTTATTAAAAAATTCATACTTTTGTGTTAAAAATTAAATTTTTTTGTTACAAATTAATAGCTTTGGGTTGAAAAGTGTAAACTCAATTGTTTTGTAGGAAATTCGTCTTTTTGGCTTGAAAATTAGTCTATTTTGGCTGAGGCATAAGTTAATAAAAAAAAACAATCAAACAGAAGTACCAGTAGTGAAATATGGAATCAGTAAATATCAAAAATTTATTTTTATAAACAAAAATAATTAATATAAAAATTTGTCAACATCAGATTTCGAGTTTTTTTAAGAAACTTGATAAGCAAATGTAATTTTCTGTTTTAATTTCGAGTTAAATTTTTAATTTTTAATGTATTAAAAAAAAACTTTTAACCTTAATCTTTAAAATCCTTTAGAATACCTTCAAATTATTGCAGTCTATTACAAATTCCTTAGTATATTTAAAAATTTATTGAAACCTTTTAAAGATTTCGAAAATGCATTGGAAGTTTGAAAAATAAACCAAAATCTTTCAAATCTTGTAAAAACCCATGACATTTTCAAAAAGGTTCTTGAAAACTATTTGCAATTTTTAAAAATACCCTACGATTTATTCAATCCCTTCCAAATATTGAAATCTATTTTAAAATCCATCAAAATTTCTAAAGCTCTTCAAAATTTATTCGCAGTTTAAAAAATACCCTAAAATCTTTAAAATCCTTTAGAATACCTTTAAATTATGCAAATTTATTTAAAGTTCATTGATATCTTTTAAAATAAATAAAAATATTTCAAATCCTTAAAAATATTTTCAAGTCCCTTAGAAATTTTAAAAACCTCTTGAAAATTACTTGCAATTTTTAAAAAGTCTCGAAAATATTTTTAATCCTTTCCAATTACTAAAATCTATTTTAAATTCCTTGGAATCT
>NC_046662.1:50029028-50037447 GCF_010883055.1 Belonocnema kinseyi | reverse complement strand
GCCATTTTTAAAAAGGCTCTTGAAAATTATTTTCATTTTTTTTTAAATACCCGAAAATATTTATAATCCCTTCCAATTATTAAAATCTATTTTAAATTCCTTAGAATCTTCTAAAATATCAAAAAATTAAAATCTTTGACATTTTATTTAAACTTTTTGATGATTTTTAAAGCTTTTTAATATTTATTATATGTTTTAAAAATAACCAAAATTTTAAAAATCTTTTGAAAACCCATGCCATTTTTAAAAAGGCTCTTGAAAATTATTTTCATTTTTTTTAAATACCCTAAATTATGTTTAATCCCTTACAATTATTGAAACCTATTTTTAATTCCTTGGAATCTTCTAAAATATCCTAAAAAATCTAATTCTTTGAAATATTTTCTAATTCCTTCAAACATTTGAAATCTTATTAAAATTCATTAGAAGTTTTAAAAATACCCCAAAATCTTAAAAATCTTTGAAAACCCATGCCATTTTTAAAAAGGCTCTTGAAAACTATTTAAAATTTTTTTTAAATACCCTAAAATATTTGTAATTTGAAATCTATTTTGAATTCCTTGGAATTTTCTAAAATATCCTAAAAAATTTCATTACATATTTTAAAATTCCTTCAAACTTTCGAAATCTTATTAAAATTTAATAGTCATTTTAAAAATACCCCAAAATATTAAAAATATTTTAAAAATCCACGCCATTTTTAAAAAGGCTTTGTAAAGCTCTTTAAAATTCATTTGAAGTTTAAAAAATACGCCAAAATCTTTTAAATCCTTTAGAATACCTTTAAAGTATTCAAATTTATTCAAAGTTCCTTGATATCTTTTAAAATAAACAAAAATATTTTAAATCCTCAATATATTTTCAAATGCCTTAGAAAATTTTAAAAATCTCCTTAAAATTACTTGCATTTTTTAAAAATACCATAAAATATTTTAAATCCCTTCAAACTATTGAAATCTATTTTTAATTCCATGGAATCTTCTAAAATATCCTGAAAAATCAAAATCGTTTAAAATTTCTTCAAACTTTTTAAAGCACATTAAAATTCATTAGCAGTTTTAAAAATAAACCAAAATCTTTAAAATCTGTTGAAACCCCATGATATTTTAAAAAAAGGCTCTTGAAAACAATTTTCAATTTTTTTAAATACCCTAATATATTTGTATTCCCTTCCAATTATTGAAATCTATTCTAAATTCCTTGGAATCTTCTAAAATATCCTAAAAAATTAAAATCCTTTGAAATATTTAAATATTTCTTCAAACTTTTGAAAGTCATTTAAAATTAATTAGTTTAAAAAATAACCCTAAATCTTTAAAATCGTTTGAAAAACCATGAAATTTTTAAAAAGGTTCTCGAAAACTAATTGCAATTTTTAAAAATACCCTAAAATATTTTTAATCCCTTCCAATTATTGAAATCTATTTTTAATTCCTTAGAATCTTCTAAAATATCCTAAAAAATTATAATCATTAAAAATACTTTAAAATACCATTAAATTTTTTAAATCCTTTTGAACACCTTTAAATTATTCAAATTTATTTAAAGTCCTTGAAATTTTAAAAAGCTCTGGAAAATTACTTGCATTTTTTTTTTAAAAATACCTTAAAATATTTCAAACACTTTTAAATCTTTTGAAAGCCACAACTATTGAAATATTTGAAAATAGGCAAATATATTTTTAGGAAATTCAAAAACATTTAACCTGAATTCAATAGTTACTTTATTTTTAAAAATTTACTAAAGTTTTTCTTGCCGAAATTTCCTGAACTTTTCCTTTTTTCTCAAAATCCCTGACTTTTCCCAAACCAATGAATTTTCCTAATTTTCCCTGACCTGCGATCATCCTGAAAATCTGATAATAAAGGACAATACCTTTTTTACCTGATTTTTTGTTTTCTAAAATTTGTAATAAAATTTTACCTGATGCAATGCACACATTTTGCATGTCCTTCTTGATGTAAAACCTCGGCTTGCTGTTCCAAATCCCAGAGTCTCCACGAGTGATCATTGCAACAAGTGCCAAGAAACCTTCCCGATGGATGAAACGCTAGCCTTGAGACTCGCTGATCATGACCCTCGACTTCTGCCAAAGGCTTGTCTCCAGTCCCACCTCCCCATAATTTTACAGAACCTGGAGTAACAAATAATTATTTTCAGCTCAAACTTTCACTTATATTTTTACATTCTCATCAAAAAAGGCATTAGATTTGTGTAAAATTTGACACCCCTCCCAGTTTTTGTCAAAAATTCACATTTTGAGACGACTTGAATCCGAAAAACATTTTTTCATGATTCAAAAATTCTCTATACACTTGTTGGTAGTACTTGAAAAGTCAAATGTTAATTTTCGAAAGCCCTACAAGATTATCGTAACAACTTTTTGATTTTTTTCGAAAAACTGATCATTCAAATTTTGATCAAATAAAAAGTAATAAAAAATTGTATTTTGTTGTCAAACTATGCAAGGTAGGAAAACAAATTATGAGACAAAAATTATGCACCCAACAAATATCTACAAATGTTGTTATTAATGACTTTTTTATAGGACACGTAGTTTTTTTATTTATAAAAAAAAACAGTGAAAATACAAAACTTAAATTTTTGACACATGAGACACAAGCTAAGAAAAAAATATTTTTTTACCGAAATTAGAGAACAACAATTTTTATTAATGGTTTTTTTAAATGATTGGTAGTTTCTATTTTAATCGTGAATAAAAACATTTTTTCAATTTTAGCATACCAAAATTTACCAGTATTTTTTAGTCTCCAAAAGGCTTTTTTTTCTGATTTATATTTTCAAATTCAAAACATGAAAAATAAACAAAAATTATGATTCAAAGTATGAAAAGTACACTTTCTGAATCAAGGAATTTAATATGCAACCATTCTTTAAAAAATTAAAAACGTAGAAGCTGAATAGTTTTAAGATAATATCTGATAAAATAAATATAATATTAAAAAAAATACTGAAATGTACAATTTTCAATAAGTTTAAAAACATTCTAATATAACATTTCCAAAACAAACTTATTTAAACTAACCACTTTCAAAATAAATCTGTTCTACATTTTGTACAATCATAATTCAATAAATTCAAAAATGAGTTTAAAATTAATTAGGGAAAAATTAAAGAAACTTCAACAGAATTTGATGAAATGCTTCCAAATTTAGGGTGAGTTTTAAAGACTTTAAGATGAATGAAATAAAAGCTTTTAAAAACTTTATCGAATGAATAGAATTGAGTAAATTCAGAAGAAAGTAAAAAAATTTATGATTAACTAATAATAATTTAGGGTGAATGCAAAATGAATTGCAAAAAATATTTTCAAATTTTTTTAAACGGAACAATGAAATTTCGTCTTTTTTAATACCAATGCAAGTTACGCATTATAATAATATACATTTATGGGAATGATATAAAATTTCAGGGATAAACTCTAGTGCGAAGCACGAGATACGTGATGAAAATGTGTTCGTTAAAGCCGAAGGAGCTTTAACAAAAGAGAATTCACAATCAATAAATTACTGTTGCCATAGGCACGCTCAAACATGCGAGCGCAGCTCGTTTCAAAATTCCATGAATTTTTCAGGTTTGCAATCAATTCTACTTAATTTCAAGAGATTTTACTGGTCATTAAGTAATTTACCAAAATTTTTTTTCAACGATTATTAATCAACTAAGAGATTCTTGAAAATTAAAAAAAAATATCTAACGATCAAATTTAAATAAAACAATCTTTAATGCTTCCATTCAAATTGAAAAAAAATTTGATCGTTAGATTCTTCTTTTTTTTTTAATTTCTAAGAATTTAGTAGACAAATTTGAATGTTCAACGATAAAAAGAAATGTAAATTTTTATTTATTTTGAATATCATTTATTTTCAATTTATTTTTAATATCATTTATTCATTAAAAATACAATGCTCAAATACTTTAACCTCCAGAAAATTATTTTTCATGTTTGTAAAATAATTTTCTTCATTACATTTTTTTTCAGTTATTTTTATTTCATATTAACAATAATTTTATAAACTCTAATCATCGACAATAATCTTTGTTATACTAATATTTTATTATTTTATTTTTAATGAATAAATAATATTTATAAAAAATTGTATAATTCGGCAATTTTCTGCCGGAAATTTCCAAATTCGGTAATATTGAAATCTTTTAAGAAATAATTTTAGAGTTTTATCATTTTTTATAGAAAAATAAAAAGATTTTAAAAAATAGGAAAATCTACAACAGAAAATGCAATATTAAATTTTTATTTTTTTTCATAATTATTTAAAGAATAAGTAATATTAATAATTTATTTAATTATTTCATAATTTTTTTCATAAAATTATGAATTTCTACAAAAATTTATGGAAAAAAAATTAACGAAAATGTGCGTCTGATAATATTACCGAATAAGAAAATTCTCGACAGAAAATTTCCGAATTAACACAATAAAAATTTTCTTATAAATAATATTTATTTATTAAAAATACAATACTCGAATACTTTAACCTGCAAAAAATAATTTTTCATGTTTGTAAAATTATTTTTGGAATTTAGAATAAAAATAAATGAAAAAATAATTTTCTTCGTTACATTATTTTTTTAGTTATTGTTATTTCATATTGAAATAATCATTTTAGAAACTGAAAACATTAAAAATAATTTTTTTCTAAAAATATTTGATTATTTTATTTTTGATAAATAAATAATATTTATAAAAAATTTTAATTCGGCAATTATCTTAAGGAAAGTTTATTATTCGGGAATTTCAAAATTCGGTAATATTGCAAATATTGTAACATTGAAACCTTTTAAGGAATAATTTTAGAGTTTTATATTTTTGTATAGAAATATAAAAAGATTTTAAAAAGTATGAAAATTTACAACAGAAAATGCAACCTTAATCCTTTATTTCATAAAATTATGAATGTCTACAAAGATTTATGAAAAAAAATTAACGAAAATATACGTCTGAAAAAACTAGATAAAATTTTTTATGTTTTGTTTTAAAAAAATTACAAATTTCTACAAAAAATCATGAATCGCTACAGTTTTCTATGAATCACTTGGAAAATCAACAATCCCATGATAAAGGTTTAGCTTTTCATACTTTTTTGATAGGTTTTTTTATACATAAAAAATTATAAACAGCTATTTGTACTTTTCCATATTTTTTTTTTAAATTTAAAATTTCTACACATCACTCTAAATAATTAATTACAATTTTCTGCAAATAAATCGGTCAATAAATAATCAAATATTTTTCTGCAAGAACTTTTTTCAATTATTGTTACTTTATATTAAAACAAATAATTTTAGAATTAATTCTCAAATAATCAAACTCCCGAACATTTTATAATATCACCGAATTAAAAAATTCTCCACAGAAAATTGCCAAATTATAAAATTCCTGTCATTTTATAATATTACTGTATTTAAGATATCCGGAATTCAAACAATTAAAAATTTGTTTATAAATATAATTTATTTATTAAAAATACAATACTCAAATACTTTTACCCACAGAAATTTGTTTTTCATGTTTGTAAAATTATTTTCTGAATTTAAAATAACAATAAATGTAAAAAATATTTTTCTGCATCACATTTTTTTTAAAATTATTGTTATTTTATATTAAAATAATAATTTTAGAAACTCTAAATTTGAGAATAATTTTTATTTTCAAAATATTTTATTATTTCATTTTTAATAAATGAATAATATTTATACAAAATTCTATAATTCCGAAATTTTCTGCCGGGAATTTCCGAATTCGGTAGTATTGTAAATATTGTAATACTGAAACTTTTTAACGAATAATTGTAGAGTTTTATAATTTTGAATGAAAAAATAAAAAGATTTCAAAAAGTATAAAAATCTGCAACAGGAAACACAATATTTAATTTTTATTTATTTTTTTTTTATAAAATTAAGAAATTTATGAAATTATAAAAAGGTAGTCTCAAAAAACTAGATATAATTTTTCATGTTTTGTTAAAAAAAAATTACAAATTTCTACACACACTCATTAACAGCTATATTTTTCTATGAATCACTTGATAAACCAACAATCCCATAATAAAGGTTTAGCTTTTCGTAATTTTTAATAGGTTTTTTTACATATAAAAAATTATAAACAGCTATTTTTTCAAATATTTTCTTTTTAATTTCAAATTTCTAAACATCACTCTAAATAATTAATTAAAATTTTATGCAAATGAAGCGGCTAATGAATAAAAAAATATTTTTCTACATGAAAATTTTTTCAATTATTACTTTCTATTAAAACAATAATTTCAGAAACTTTCAATATTAACAATAATTTTTGTCATACAAATATTTGATTTTTTTTTTAATAAATAATATTTAAAAAAATTGTATTTATTTGAATTCGGGAATTTTCTAGCCAAGATATTTTATTATTCGGGAATTTCCCAATTCGGTAATATTGATATTGATATAGTTTTTCATGTTTTGTTAAAAAAAAATTTACAAATTTCTACACACATTCATTAATAGCTACATTTTTCTATGAATCACTTGGAAAATCAACAATCCCATAATAAAGATTTAGCTTTTCATAATTTTATATATAAAATTATAAATTCCTGCAAAAAAAGGAGAAAATTTACGATTTGAAACAGCTTTTTGTCCTTTTTCCCATCTTTTTTTTTTTAAATTACAAATTTGAACACATCACTCTGAATAATTAATTACAATTTTTTACAAATAAATCGGACAATAAATAAAAATATATTTTTCAAGTTCTTTTTCTTTTATGTTTTAGGGAAGAAAGGAAATTTTGTCAGATTTCAATGTGAACATTTTATGCCGATTGTCGAAATTTGTTCGTTGAATTTTTGATTGTACTTTCAGGAATTTTGCACATTAACTCGATTATTGGACGTTTATTAGGATTTAAAATTTGATTTTCAATTTACTTGTCTTGAATAAAAATTCAAACATTGCTCATTATTCAATAATTAATCTTTTTTTTAATTAAAAATTTCAAATTGAATGGGTTAAAAATTGAATATTTTAGATTGAAACAATATTTTTAATTTAATAAAATTCTTTAATTAGAATTAATTAGGAATTAGGTCAAATCGTTTTTGTTCACCTTTTATTACTTAAATTGTTGATAAATTAATAAAAATTATTTATTAAATAAAAATGTTTTTTATCCAAAATTTTTAACATCAAAGGCTTTTATTTTTTATTTGTTCGAGTCTTCAAGAAAGCAGTTATATATTCTTTAAATTAAAAATGTAAGCTGGAAAATAAAATTTTTAAATGGAAAATTCTTAATGTAAAAAAATTTTGAATTACGCTATACAAGATAAATAATAGCATAATTGATAAACATAACAATTCAACTAATTATTTAAAGACTGTTGAAATCGAACGTGAACAGATTTTTGTTCTACAAATTTGTAAAACTCCCAGTCAAAAAAAAAATACGTTTCAACCAAAAAAAATCAATTTTAAAAAAAAAGTTACATTTTCAAAGAAATTGATGAGTTTTCAACTAAAATTGTAAATCTTTCACAAGAATAGTTGAAATTTAAACCAGAAAGATGAATTTTCAATTGAAATTATGATTCTTTTACTTGAATAATTATTTTTTTATTACTATTTTTTTTTTTTTAATAAAAGGAGAAATTTTCAACCAAACAGATTGTATTCGACAAAAAAAGATCAATTTTTAACTAAAATTATGGAATAATTAACTGGAATAATGATACCTTTTCAGTTTAAAAAACAAAATAATTTTTAGCGAAAAAATAAAATATTTCAACTAAAATGCTAAATACTTAACTTGAATACTTGTATTTATAAATAAATATATACATTTTCAACGAAATAGTTGAATTTTCAATAAAAACATTGATTTTCAAACAATTAGTTTAATTTTTAACTAAAAAATATTAATCTTCATCCAAATAGTTAAATTTTCATCCAAAAAAGATCTTAACCAACAAAAAAAATGGATTTTCAGCCAAAATATTGGTTGCCTTCTCATTTTTCTTTCCTCTTTGATTTTTTCTTCAACGAAAAAAGTTCTTTTTCTTTTATGTTTTAGGGAAGAAAGGTAATTTTTTTTTTCAGATTTCAATCTGAACATTTTATGCCGATTGTCGAAATTTGTTCGTTGGATTCTTGATTGTACTTTCAGGAATTTTGCACATTAACTCGATTATTGGACGTTAATTAGGATTTAAAATTTGATTTTAAGGGCATGTGACACAGCTAATACCTATATTACCGACCACAGTTTTTCAGTTCACTGAATGTTTTTTTGAACCTAAGAACTTTTTTTGTAAATAAAATATCGGGCTGAAACTTTGGGAAATGCATTAGAGTACAATAAAGTACGTTTAGGTACTGCATTTTGGTAGGAACTTCACTG
>NC_046662.1:50017988-50028928 GCF_010883055.1 Belonocnema kinseyi | reverse complement strand
TAGGATAATGTCTTCTAATGCTCTCCTGAAATTTTGAGTTCGATATTTGATTTACAAAAAAAGTTCTACGGTTCAAAAAAAAATTTTGTTCAATAGAAAAAAAAGGTTGGTAATGTAGGAATTCCACTGTGTCGCATGCCCTTAAAATATATTTTTTTACATCTTTTATTGTTAAGCTTTGTACTTAAACGTAGTTTTCTTTCGGCCCTTGCATTTTTCAAAGTTTGAGACCGATATTTTGTGTATAAAAAAGGTTCGAACGTACAAAAAATGTTGAGGTTCAGAAAAAAGATGAAATAATTTTCAGTGAAGTTCCTACCAAAATGCAGTACCTAAACGTACTTTATTGTACTCTAATACATTTCCCAAAGTTTCAGCTCGATTTTTTATGTACAAAAAAAGTTCTCAGGTTCAAAAAAACATTCAGTGAACTGAAAAACTGTGGTCGGTAATATAGGTATTTAGCTGTGTCACATGCCCTTAATTTCATTTAAATATTAAAAATGTTGACTTTCTTACCGTCTACTGAGCAGCTCGCCAGAACGCAGATTTGTCCAGTCTCTTCAGCGAGAATGTCTTCCGACAACGTAGCTTTGGGATGAAAAACAATGCAGCCAACGTTACAATTATGACTTTTGAGGGTTCGCAAGAGAGTGCAGTCGGGTACAGACCATAGATTGCAATTTCCCGACCAGGAAGCCGTCGCGAGGACTTTCGAGTTCGGACTGAACTGGCAGTAAGAAATTGGCCTCGTGTCTCCAATCTGGGAACAGTAGATGCTCAGCGCCTGCAATTTCTTGAGCAATTCCTGTCGTCGAGCTGTGCGCGTCGCGCCCGGAAGTTCCAACTCTCGTCTCGCATTGTCGAGTCTTGCTTTTGCTCTTGGAAGCGAGTACACTACAAATAATCAGGAATCACAGAATAATCCAAGGAAACAAATTCCCGGTTCGGAAATATTTTTCACGGCCAATGAAATTTTTTAAAAACAAACTATATTCTTAACATTTTTCCCTATAAATTAATAAACAACAAATTAAAGCATTCAAATTGGAATTCTTGAATTCCAAACGTTTAAAATTGAATTTTAAAAGTTTTTCAATTCAAACATTATGTATTTAAATGCTCAAAAATTTAAACAATGTTAAATGAAATGCAAATAAACTGCAAAATTTAGAACTTTTATCAATTACAGAGTTCAAAGATTCAGATTAAGTTTCAAAAATATAAATCCATGTTAAAATTTTCAATATTATAAATTGAAAAAGCAAGAAATGAACTTTCAAAAATTTCAAAATTATATTTATTTAAGTAATTTTAAACTAGACACATTAGAAATTGAAAAATAATTTTTTTAACTTAACATATCTTAAATTAGAAGTTTTAATCAAAGAACAAAATTCCCGGTCATTTCCCGGTTTGCAAATATTTTTCCCGATCAATATAATGTAAAAAATCAAAATATAAAGCTAAACAGTAACAGTACAAGTAATACTAAATAAACAACAAACTTAAGCATTCAAAGTGGAACTCTTAAAATTTTACCTTTAAAATTGAAAAGATTTAGATTAAGTTCCAAAAATATAAATCCAGGTTATCATTTTCAATCATTTAAATTAAAGAATAAATCAATGAACTTTAAAAATGGTCAAAATTATATTATTCAGTTACTTTAGGCCAATAAATATTTTAAAATTTACATTTCTTTCAACTTAAAAGTTCTTAAATTAGAATTTAGATTATTTTTATTTTAAATAGTTTAAGCATCCTTGAAAAACTTAAAAATTGTATTTCGAAATCTTGAGAAATCTAGAAGCAGTTTTAAATTTTTTCAAATTTAGCTTATTTTTGAAATTTTTTCAAAACTTCTCAATAACTTTAAAAATTAATTGAATTTGTCCTACAAATTTGAGAAAATCCTGCGAATTTAACAAAATGTCCTTAAAATTTGGATTTATAATTAATTCAAATAATTTTAACGAAGTATGTTTACAGAAAAAATTTGATTATACGTAACGAAATTTCGGTGCAAATACTCGCAACCTAATTTAAAACAAAATATAAATTTTTTTATTTTACAAAAAATTTAGAGGCTTTTTAAGAATTGTGAAAGGCTCCAAACGAATAAAGACGTTTTCTTAAAATTCCTAGGAAAATAAAAAATGATTCTTCATTTTGAAAAATTATTTCAACAGAATATTCAAAAAGATTTAAAGAGAATTTCAATATTATTAAAAACGACCTAGGAAGAATTCAAGATTTTTTTTAATTTTTAAGATTTTCAAAAAATTGTAGGAAAAATTGTATTCCGTTTAAAATATGTTTTTTTTTTTTTTTAATCGATTTTGAATGTTTTCATTATTTCTAAATATCTCTTAAAATTACCCAAATTTTTCTAAAAATAATACGTGTTCAATTATTATTTATACATCGAAATTCAACAATTTTGCTTACAAATTAAACATTTTATTTAGTAGAAAAATAAAAACTGTAACGTTAAAATGTTAAAAGCTTTTCGAAATTTTAACAATGCAAAGCTTTCTATGTCAAATACTTAAGTTTCAAATTATTTACATTTAAATATTTGGCTTCAATTTAGTCGTCTTAAATTATAAGTAAAATATTGCTAAAAATTAAATAATTCACTGGGTTAAAAATGGAATAATTTAGTCTGAAACAATATTTTTAATTTAATAAAAGCCTTTAATAAAGAATTAATTACGAATCTGGAAATTCTTTAACTTTCAACGGATTTGAAATTGCTTTATTAAATCAATTATTTTACAGTTTTTAATACTTAAAGTACCGATCCATTTTAAAAATTATTTATTCTTATTTACAGTTGATGATATAAAACTGTTTTTTATAAATAATTTGCAACTTTAAACGTTTTTAATTGTTAAAGTCTTCAAGGCTGCACGTTAAAATTCTTTACATTAAAAATATAAGCTTAAAAATAAAAATCTAAAATAGAGAATTTTGCAGGTAAAAGACTTTTGAATTATACATTGTAAACTGAATGATATCATAATTTAAAAAGATATAAATTCAAGTAATTATTTAAAAAACTGTTGAAATCGAATTTGGACAGATTTTTCTTTTGAAAATTTGTAAAATTCCCGGTCAAGAAATAAATTCACTGTCATTTCCCGGTTTTACTTCAAAATCTGGAAAAATCTAGAAGTGGTTTTAAAATTTTCCAAATTAAAAATAATTTTTTGTCAGAACTTTTAAATATATTTCAAAATGAATTGAATTTTTTCTATAACTTTTAAAAAATCCTGCAAATTCAAAAAAAAATTAAATTTAAATTTATAAATAGCAATACAACACTTATTATTTGTAAAAATATTAGAGTAATATTAAAAGATATTTAGAAGTTTGAAAAAGATTCGAATTCAATTTAGAACTTGAAATAATTTGAAATACTTACAACCGAATTCAAAATGAAATTCGGATTTTTTCAGATTTCAAACAAAAAAGTTAGCATTTTTTTAAGAATTGAGAAAGACTACAAAAGAATAAAAATTTTCTTGAAATTCTTAGGAAAATTGAAAATGATTTTTCACTTTGAAAAATTATTGTAACAGAAAGTTTAAGAAGATTTTAGGGATTTTATTTAATTTTCTGGATTTTCAAAAATTATAGGAAAATTTCGATTAATTTTAAAATATATTTAGAAGTTCTGAAAAAATGTTAACACACTTCGTTTAAATTACTTGAAATAATTTCAAGTTTTTAAAAATTAATTTTGAATCTTTTCAAAACTTCTACATATCTCTTAAAATGACTCAAATCTTTTCTACAAATAATAAGTGTTCAATTGTTATTTATTCGTCAAAATTTAACAATTTCACATATAAATTAAACACTTTTTAAATAGAACAGTTGAAATTGTAACGCTAAAAGTTGAAAAGTTCTTCGAAAATCTAAAAAATTCAAAGCTTTCTATGTGAAACAATTCAGTTTCAAATTGTTTTCTTTTAAATTATTTAAATTTAATAAAAACCTTTAATTGTGACAGTATTAAATTTAATATAAAAAATAATATGAAGACCTGAAACTCTGAATTAAAAACACATTATTGATAAATCACAAAAATTTTTATTTATTAATAAAATTATCGGAATAAATGATATATAAATTTTAATTCTTATCAAGACTTTCGGATTGAAACAGTTACAATCTGGAAATTATCAAATTTTGAACGCATCTACAATTGTTTGTTCAAATCAATTATTGTTCAGATTTCTATACTTAGAGTACAGATCCATTTTTTAAATAATTACTTATTTATTTATATTTACAGTTTATAAAATCAAACTTTAAAAAATGTTGAAATCGAACTTGGGCAGATTTTTCTTCTGAAAATTCGTAAAACTCCCGGTTTCCCGGTCCGGCGGCCACCCTGTTTTTTATTTTAAAAATTTTCGATTTTAAAAACTTCTATTTTTTACCTTTAAAGCTGCATTTTAAAATTCTTTAAATTAAAATATAAGCTCAAAAATTAAAAATCTAAAATGGAAAATTTTTCAAGTGAAAGATTTTCGAATTAAGCATTTTAAACTAAATGATATAATAATTTATAAAAATCACAGTTTAGGAAATTATTTAAAAACGATTGAAATCAAAGTTGGACAAAATTTGTAGTCTAAAAATTTTGTCAATGATTCATTCATTTGGTTGATGATTCATCATTTTAATTGACACGCCTTTTTTTTATTCCAAATTTAATGATTTTGTTGAAAATTGTGTTTTATACAGAAAATTTAATTTATTTTAATTGAATTTATCTGCTATAGGTGAAAATTCAACCATTAGTCAAAAACCCGTCTTTTTTCATCAGTTAAAACTTCATCTTTTTTGTTAAAAAATAATTTACTCTGGTTGAAAATTGAACTATTTGTTAAAAATTAATTTCTTATTTTTTGTTGAAAATTTATTTTACCAATTGAAAATTTAAGTATTTTATTTTTGGTAGAAACTTTATATTTTTAATTGAAGATTTATGTGTTTAGTTAAAAATTAAATTTAAAATTAATTTTTTTTTAGTTCAAAATTAGCTTTAACTATTCCATTTTTGTTGAATTTTTTTTACAGAAATGTAATCTTTTTCGTTAAAAAATATCTGTTTTGTAGAAAAGTTAACTATTCTATTTTTTGTTAAGAATCTATTTCATTGGTTGAAACAAAAACCATTTAGTTGAAAATTCGTTTTGTTTTTTATTGATACAAAATTCGTATTTTGGGTTTAAAATTCCACTATTTGGTCAAAGTTCATATTTTTCGTTGGAAATTCATCACTGTGATTAAAAAATAATAATTTCTTTGGCTGAAAATTCATTTCTTTCTAGTGAAAAATTAATTTTTTTAACGGCAGATGTAACCATTATATTTTTGCTTAAAAATGTATATTTTTAGTTGACATTTTTTGTTTTCGAAAATGCGTTATTTTGTTGTTTATATTTTACTTTTATAATTGAAAATTGAACTATTTTAGTTTTGGTTTCAAAATTGACCTTTTTTAAGTGTCTGAGAATCTTTTACAATATCCTCAAGTATTTTGAATTCTTTTAAATCCTAATCAATTACTGAAATTAATAAAAAATGTCTTCAAAATATTTTAAAATAACCTAAATTATTTTAAATCCTTTCAATTCTTTTAAAATTTTTTAAAGCTTTTGAAAATGCCAACTAATTTGAAAATAATACGTTAAACTATTGAATTTTCAAATAAAAAAAATTTATTTACAAACAATTAGTTGAATTTTCAACTGCAAAAAATCGATCTTTAACCAAAAATTGAATAGTTGAATTTTCAGTTTAAAAAATTAATTTTCAACAAAAAAACAACGTATTTTATAAAAAAAAAGAGTTAAATTTTCAACTAAAGGCACGAATTTTCAATTAAAATTATGAATCTTGAATAAAAAATTAATTTTTAACAGAAAAATAAATTTCAACTCAATACTTCAAATTTCTATGAAAAACAAAAAATATGAATTTTTAACTAAGAAAGATATTTTTAGTCAAAGGAGAGAACAAATTTTAACCAAGCTGTTGAGTTTTTAGGCAAAAAAAATGTTTAACTAAAAAGAATGAATTTTCAACCAAAAATATAACAGATAAATTTTCAGTTAAAAAAATGTATGTCCAACCAAAGAAATTAATTTTCATAAAAATAGTTCAATTTATCAACAAAGAGATGAACTTTAAAATAAAATGATGGATCTTGAACCAAAACATTATTTTTTTACTAAAAAAATGGAATTTTTAACAAAATACATAACCTTTTTATAAAAAAACTTGAATTTTTACTTAAAAAGAATCATTTTCAACCAAAACTTAAAAAAAAAACTAGTTTTTATTTTGCAACAGAAAAATACGGATTTTGAACAAAATAATTAATGTTCAAAGTAACTGATGAATTTTCAACTACAATGATAAATCTTGAAGTGGCATAGTTAAATTTTCAACAAGAAAAAAATTAATTTTTGCCAAAAAAAATACACTAATTGTCAACTCAAACTTTAATAATTAAATTTTGAATTCAAAAAGTTAATGCTATATCAAACAGATAAAGTTAAAGGTACTAACATTATTCAATATAAAAAAATATAAATCCACGTTATCATTTTTAATGTTCTAAATTTAAAAATTAATCAATGAACTTTAAAATGTTCAAAATTATATAATTTTAAGGAATTTTAAGCTAGAAACATGAAATATTGAAAAACTGAAAAAATTTTAACTGAACACTTCTTAAATTAGAAATTCAATTATTTTCTTTTGAAATAATTTAAACATCCTTGGAAAGCTTCAACATTTTATTTCAAAGTTTTGAGAAATCTAGAAGTTGTTTTAAATTTGATTTAAATTTAAAATTATTTTGGAAATTTTTTCAGAACTTCTAAATATCTGTCAAGATGAATTGAATTTTTTCGACAATTTTCAGAAAATCCAGAAAATTTTAGAAAATTTCTTTACAATTTGGATCTATAAATAACAATTGAACATTTATTGTTTGTAGGCGAAATTTGAGTAATTTTAAGAGATATGTAGAAGTTTTGAAAAGATTCAAACTTAATGTAAAACTTGAAATGATAGCAAAGATTTAAACAAAATTTTCAAAAAAGATTCTAGAAGATTTTAAGAAAACTTTCTCAAATTTGCATGATAATTTCAAATCTGTTTAAAACTCCTAAATATCTCTTAAAATTATTCAAATTTTGTCTACAAATGTTTATTTGTAAATTATAAATCAAAATTTAAAAATTTAATTCACAAATTAGGCATTTTTCAAATACAATAATTAAAATTGCAACGTACAAAATTTATAGGCTTTTCGAAATTTTAACGATTCCAGGTTTTCTATGTCAAACAATTCAGTTAAAGATTCTTTAGTTTTAAATGTTTGGTTTCAATTTACTTGTCTTGAATGAAAATTCAAATTTTGCTCATTATTCAATAATTAATCTTTTTTTTTAATTAAAAATTTCAAATTGAATATTTTGGACTGAAACAATATTTTTAATTTAATAGAATCCTTTAATTAGGACTAATTAGGAATTAGGTCAAATCGTTTTTGTTCACCTTTTATTACTTAAAGTGCTGATAAATTAAAAAAATTATATATTAAATAAAAATCTTTTTATCCAAAATTTTTAACATCAAAGGCTTTTATTTTTTAATTGTTCGAGTCTTCAAGAAAACATTTAAAAATTCTTTAAATTAAAAATGCAAGCTTGAAAATAAAAATTTTAAATGGAAAATTCTTAATGTAAAAAATTTTTTAATTACGCTATACAAGATAAATAATAGCATAATTGATAAACATAACAATTCAACTAATTATTTAAAGACTGTTGAAATCGAACGTGGACAGATTTTTGTTCTACAAATTTGTAAAATTCCCAGTCAAAAAAAAAAAAAAATACGTTTCAACCAAAAAAACTAAATTAAGAAAAAAAGTTAAATTTTCAAAGAAATTGATGAGTTTTCAACAAAAATTGTAACTCTTTCATAAGAATAGTTGAAATTTAAACCAGAAAGATGAACTTTCAATTGAAATTATGAATCTTTTACTTGAATAATTATTTTATTATTATTATTATTTTTTTTTTTTAATAAAAGGAGAAATTTCCAACAAAGCAGATTAATTTCGACAAAAAAGATCAATTTTTAACTAAAATTATGGAATATTCAACTGGAATGATACCTTTCCAGTTTAAAAAACAAAATAATTTTCAGCAAAAAAGTAAAATATTTCAACTAAAATGCTAAATACTTAACTTGAATACTTGTATTTTTAAATAAATATATACATTTTCAACGAAAAAGATGAATTTTCATCCATACAGATTAATTTTCTACAAAAGAAGGAGAATTTTTCACAAAGTACATCGATTTTCAAACAAATAGTTTAATTTTTAACTAAAAAATAATAATCTTCATCAAAATAGTTAAATTTTGATCCAAAAAAGATCTTAACCAACAAAAAAAATGGATTTTCAGCCAAAATATTCAGATTTTCTACTAGAAGAGTTGAATTTTTTTTGCAAACAAAATTGATTATCAAGAAATTAGTTACATTTTTAACCAGAGCTAAATTTTCAGATAAAATGATGAATCTGAAAAATCTGCGACTGTAAATAAAGTAGAAATGACTTTTTCTAAATTGACAAAAATTATTAAAATAATAAAAACATGCATTTTTCTGCAATCAGAAGTAAATTCCCGATCATTTATCGTTTGTTTTTTTTTTAAAGTTCACTACGTTAAATAAAAATTTCTTTACTTGCAATCCACTGTCGCGCGATTTGCAAAGAGTCAGGTCCCTCATGGTACCAAGTTTCCGTGTCCTTTTCAGTCGCTTGCGACGGTTTTTCTTCCTCGTCATGTTTCTTTTTAATAGCATCTTCGCCAAGACTGGCCAGAAGTTCCCTCAACCTGGTTCGCCTATCAGCTGGACCCTCACCAAATAAACAAATTGGCTCTCCCAACTGTCTCAGATTCTTCTTCACCTCAGAATCGTCAGTCGAGACATTAATTTGTCTGGCTTTCCTTCTGCGCTCGAATTCTTCCAGGAGAGCCTGCCGATCTTTCGACATTTCCTCCTCCAAGTCCATGTACTCGGTGGAAATGTGCACGTTACCGGCTGCAACGGCAGCCGAGGAATTTTCATTTGGTGTTGAGCCATCTTTTTCATCGTCGGAACCATCAGCAGCAGTAGCAGCTGCTGCTGCTGCTGCGACCCGGGCGCGTTCTGTTTCCTCCAGTGAACCATAGTGAACGGTTCTCGTTTTCTTCACGTAAATCTCCTCGTCGTCTGACATTTTAGCTACAAAAAAATGCTGAAGTTTCAACATCGATAAAGAATCCTTCAAAACTTTCATAAGAATCGTAAAAAAGTTTTTTCTTATTACCATAAGACGATTAAAAATTCTTTTTTTTTTTAAATAAAAAATACCAGGAATCTTTAGAAAATTTTGTTATTATCTTGGAACCTTTCGAAATCCTTTAAACGCTTTTAAAATTCTAATTAAAAATCTCCATTTTTTAAAAATGTTTTGAAATCTATTCCAACTTTAAATGGGACCCGTTCATTTCTCGGAACGGTAAAAATTAAGAAAGGTAAAATTTCAGAATGGGTTATAATACATAATGGTAAAACTTAGGAATAGCAAAAAGTAGGAAAGAGCAATAAGTCGGAAATTCAAAACTCTGAAAGGTATTTCTTCAGAAACCAAAGAAGCGGAAAGGGTGAAAATTCAGAAGCGTTAAAATTATGAGGGTGAAAAATTATGAATATGTAAATATACGGGATTTATGTTAGCAAACAAATGTTTATCGCAGTGAATTTAAATATCATATCGTAATAAATTTATGTTGTACGTTGAAAATTGTTTATAAATTATATAATGATAAAAAATCATTATTTTTTCGTGAAAAATTTTAAATGGATATCATAAATTTATTATGATATGCTATTCAAATTTATTGTGATAAATATTTGTATGCTACTATAAATAAAAAAACTACAGACCTGCTAATAACAACATTTATTTACTATTTCGAATTTTCCCTCTCCGTATATTTACTTATTCCTAATTGTTCACCCTACTAATTTTAACGTTTCCGAATTTTTACCCATTCCGCTTCTTTGGTTTCCGAATAAATACTATTCAGAGTTTTGGATTTCTGATTTATCCCTTTTTCCGAATTTTTGGTATTCCTAAGTTTTACCATTATGTATTATAACCCATTCTGAAATTTTAACTTTCTTAATTTTTACCGTTCCGAAAAATGAACGGGTCCCCTTTAAATTACTTCTAAAATTTCTTCAAACCTCCTAGATATCTTCTAAATATCTTGCAAAATCACAAAAATTGCCTTAAAATCATTGATTCTTTTTGAAAATGTTTGAAATCTTTTTTAAAAAAATCTATTAAAATAAATTTAAATAAAAATTCTTTCTTTTTATAAAAAAATACCAGGAATCTTTAGAAAATTTTGTTATTGTCTTGGAACCTTTCAAAATCCTTGAAACGCTTTTAAAATTCTAATTCAAAATCTCCATTTTTTAAAAATGTTTTGAGATCTTTTCAAACTTTAAATTAATTCTAAAATTTCTTCAAACCTCCTAGATATCTTCTAAATATCTTGTAAAATCACAAAAATTGCCTTAAAATCATTAAGGTTCTTTTTGAAAATGTTTGAAATCTTTTTTAAAAAAATCTCTAAAAATAAATTTATTAAAATAAAAGAAAATCTAGTTTTCCTAGGAATCTCATTAAGATTTTACCATTTTTTGTTTAAAATCTTCGAAAATCTAAATTTGGTTTAAAATGTTTTGAAATCCTTTCAAAGTTTTAATTCATTTTTTAATCTTTTCAAAACTTCTAAATATCCTTTAAACATACACATATTTTTTATACATTAAT
>NC_046662.1:50004767-50017888 GCF_010883055.1 Belonocnema kinseyi | reverse complement strand
AATTAAACAATTTCGCTTACAAATAAAATTCTTTTCAAATAGAATAATGAAAAACGAGTCGTTCAAAGTTTAAATTTAACTTTCTGAAATTTTAATATTGCAAAATATTCCAAGATTGTTTTTAGTTAATTTGAAAATTTTAAATTTCAAAAAAGTAATATTTTACATTGCAACAATATTTAAATACGATTTCAAATATAATAAAAGCGTTTTTAAATCTTTTGGAACCTTTTTAAAATTTAAACTATTTTTTAAATTGTTTCAAATCTTCTAGATATCTTCTAAATATCCTGCAAAAATTTAAAAAAATTGCCCTAAAATCTTGTAGATGCTTTTTTGAAAATTTTTGAGATCTTTTTCAATATTCTCTTAAAACTAATAGATTAAAATTAACTAAAATTGAAATTAAATTAAAATGAATCAAAGATAAAAAAATAAAACAAAATAAATTATGGTTCAATTTTGATGACTTGTACTAAATTAAATTTTGAAAATCATTAAATAATTGATATTTACAGTTGATCAACTAAAACCGTTTTTTTCTCTTTTAATTTTTTAAAATAAAAAGTCATTTTAGTTTTTCTAGGAATCATATTAAAATGTTATAATTAATTTTTAATCTTTCAAATTGATTAAAAAACTTCTCCATTTTTTATTCAAAAGCTTTTAAATATCTAAATTAATTACTAAATTTTTCCTTATTCATCAAAATTTCTTGCTTTCTTGAAATATTTTTTAACAGTTTCTTAAAATTAATTTTTCGAAATGAAGAATCATTAAAACTTTTCACAACAATCTTAACTAACTAAAAAATAAAAAAAATAAATGCCGTAAAACCTTTCAGATTCTGCTTTGAAAAATTTGAAAATATTTTTTCAAAATAAGAGGTCATTTTTAGTTTTCCGAAATCCCTAAATAAACAAATTCTTTTTCTGACACCTTTTAAAGTGCTTAAAAAGGCTTTGAAATATTTTGTTCAAACTCTTGAAAAATCTACATTTTGTTTGACATTTTTTAAACATTTAAATGATTTTGAAATATTGCCTTTTTTCAAATTAAACAATCCCGCGAATCTGAAACAAATTCTATTATTATACTAGAACCTTTCAAAATCCTTCAAAATTTTTAAAATTAAAAATCTTTTGGAAAGTTTTTCAATTTTCAACTATTTTTTAAATTTGTTCAAAATTTCCAAAATCCTGAAAAATTAAAAAGAAATGCCTGAAGATCTTCCAGATTCTTTTTAATAAAGCTTGTAAATCCTTTGAAATCTTTTGAAATCTTTTGAAATCTTAAACTATTTTTTTAATTGTTTCACATCTTCTAAATATCCTGCATAAATTAAAAAATTGCCTTAAAATCTTACACATGCGTTTTTGAAATCTTTTTAAACATTCTCTTAAAATTAACAAATTAAAATGGAATGAAGTTAAAATAAATTAAAGATACAAAAATTCAAACACTGCTCAATTTTGATTACTTGAACTAAATTCAATTTTGAAATTTTTATGCTAATTTTTAAATATTCAAGTCTTCAAAACTGCATTTAAAAATTCCTCACATTGAAAATGTACGCTTAAAAATGAAGATCTAAAATGAAAAAAAACCTTTCAAGTACACAATTTTATAATTACGCACAGTAAGCTGAATCTTTTTCATAATTAAAAAGATAAAAATTGAACATTTTTCTTCTAAAAATGTGCTTTCGTTTAAATTAATTACCTTAAAATACTAAATATTTCCAAATATAAATCAAGACATAATCATGAAAATTCATATTTGACCCTTAAAGTGAATTGTGGGTGTCTAAGACCCCAAACAATTTTCAACTCTGTGGGGTTTATTACACCCAGTGTGCACTAAGTGAGTGAAAAAGTAATTTTGGAGTAATTTTGAAGTGAAATAATGATTTTTTTCGATTATTTCATACTTTTTTTCGGTATATAGCTTATAACTTACGGCAGCGCGTCAAGCAAAAGCATACTGTGGATGTTTTAAACAAAATATAACTGTCAAAATACAGTTATATATGTCTCTTTTTTCAATTTCTTGTATTTTTATAATATTGCATGTCAAATTTTCTCAATTTTTATTATAATAAATAGATTTAAAAGCAAAAATATCTTTTTTTAAAGCACCCATGTTGCAATATATTTTTTTTAAATGAAAGTAAACTATTTCAAAAGTATAGTCATGAATTTTCAGGTTAAAATAATTAAAATTGCGTGAGTTATGAATTTGTAAGTAAAAACCCCAATTTTTCACTTGTTTTCAATGATTTTTTTAACAAACTTAAAATAAATAAATGGCTATAAAATCAACTCTACCTTATAAAAGATATCTTAAACAATATCAGATAATTTTATTGTGACAAAATATTCCATAGGAGTTGAACAATACATGATTAAATACATTGGGGTCTTAATCACCCACGATGAACTTAACCGTGATTTTTAGCATATTTGCACTTTAAGTATTAAATTTCTAGAAAAAGATAACATTTAACCATATGCATTAATTTTCAACTAGAAAAGATGACTTTTAATCTAAAAATCGGACAGACTAAAAAGATTAATTTTCTAACAAAAAAGACGAATTTTCAATGAAAAATATGAATTTTCAACCGCAAACAATAATTGTATGCAAACACGAATTTTTAAACAAATATTCAATATGTTAATTTTTAGTTATGGAAATTATTTTCAACCAACAAACAAAGAATTTTCAACAAAACAGTTTAGTTTTTAACAAAAATGTTGAACATTTTTGGATAAACTTTAATTACTTTCTTGGGTAAACAAGTTTTATTTGTTGAAAATGAGTCTTTTTGGTTTGAAAATTCCTTTTTTGTCATATAAATTTTATCGTTTTTTATTGAAATATAAATTGGGATACTTTTTTGTTACGAATTAATCTCGTTATGTTAAAAATTCAAGTATTATCTAACAAATTGAATTATTTCAAATTATATCAAATGGTAAAATTTGTAACCAAAAAAGATCAATTTTCTACCAAAAAAATTTGAATTTAAGAAAATAGTGTAATTTTCAACAAAATAATTAAATTTGCAATCAAATCATATAATATTTATTCAAATCGTAGAATTTTTAAGGAAAAGAGGTCAATTCTGGACGGAAAATATTATGGTAGAATTTTCAATTTAGAAAAATTATCGTTATAAAATAAAAGCTTTATTTTCAAACTAAAAAATCGTTTCTGATAAAAGATGAATTTTAAATCCAAAAGGACGAATTTTCAACAAAAAGATGAATTTTTTAACCAAAAATATAAATTATTAACAAATTAGTTGAATTTTCAATGATATAAATAAATTTTGAACTAAATAATAAAGTTTAAGCCCAGAGGAAATAATTCTGAGCTCAAAATGTAATTACATATTTTTTAAGTAAATATAAATAACTTTCAACCAGAAATGATTATTTTTTAACCAAATAGTTAAATAGTTCAAAATAAGGACGAATTTTTAAACAAAAAATTGTAATTTTTAATCCAACACTTGAATTTTGAACCGAAGGATATGAATCTTCAACTAAATAAAGGAACTTAAAACAAAAATTAAACTGCAATCAAAGCAAATTACATTTTCAACCAAGAAAGATGAATTTTCAAACATAAATGATGATTTCTCTACTAAAAGATGAAATTGTAATACAAAGGGGTAAATTTTACATTCGAAGAAATACATTTTAAACAAGAAAAGAATTTTTGAGCAAAAAATATGAATTTTAAGGAAAGGAGTTCAATTTTGAAATTTTGGAGAAGAGATCAATTCTGAGTCAAAAATATAATTGCAGGCTTTTTAAAAATAGTGGCATGAAATTTATTAAATAATGAAAATGAAGTTCAATATTTTTTTAAATATCTATAATTGATCAAATCCCTATTAATTCATTACAGGTTTATAATTTTTCCAGTGAAATATTAATTGAATTCTTATAACCTTATATGAAAATCAAACTATTTTTGGTTTAAATATCATTAATTTCGATTGGAAAATCTAACATTAAATTTTTGGTTAAGAATAAATCTTTTCCATTTAAGAATTTTTCATAGAAAAATCATTTTTTCGGATTGAGAATTTCACAATTTAGTAAAAATTTCCACTACTTGGTACAAAAATTAATAGTCTTGTAGGAAATTCGTGTTTTTTTATTCAAACTAATTTTCCATAATAAAAATTGTAATACAACATTTTTGGTCAAAAGCAGGGTGGGCGTTTTAATCAACGAAATAAACTCCCGGCCATTTCCCGGTTCGCAAACATTTTTCAAGGTCAATGAAATTTAAAAAATGGAACAATGAAGCTAGAAAAATTTTCACTTAAGGTAATAAAAACTGAGCTGGAAATGAAAGCACTCAAGGTGGAACTGTTAAATTTTGAACTTTTAAAATTGAAATTTAAAAGTTTTTAATTTAAAAATGTTGTATTCAAATGCTCGATAATTCACGCGTATAAAATTAAAGGTGCTAATATTTTTCAATATAAAAAAAGTATAAATCCACGTTGTCATTTTCAATTCTCTAAATTAAAAAATCAATCAATAAACTTAAAAATTTTCAAAATTATATTATTCTAAGGAATTTTAAGCTAGAAACATCAAACATTGAAAAATTGAAAAAATTTTAACTGAACACTTCTTAAATTAGAAATTCAATTATTTTATT
The DNA here is from genome assembly GCF_010883055.1 of Belonocnema kinseyi. Taxonomy (NCBI): domain Eukaryota; kingdom Metazoa; phylum Arthropoda; class Insecta; order Hymenoptera; family Cynipidae; genus Belonocnema; species Belonocnema kinseyi. Next base: position 50,013,202 of record NC_046662.1, on the reverse strand, counting down.
ATGTAGATTTTCGCCAATTTTAAACAAAAAAATTATATTCTTTTCAAGAATTGTGAAAGCCTTTAAAAGAACAAAAACATTTTCTTAAGATTCCTAAGAAAATTAAAAATAAGTTTTCATATTGAAAAATTATTCTAAGAGAATATTTAAAAAGCTTTTCAAACATTTAAACAAAATTTTCAAAACAGATTCTAGAAGATTTAGAGAAAACTTTCTAACATTTTTATGATAATTTTTAATTTTTTTCAATTCAATTTACTTGTCTTAAATAAAAATTCAATTATTGCATAATTAATCTTTTGTTTAATTAAAAATTTCAAATTGAATGGGTTAAAAATTGAATATTTTAGACTAAAACAATATTTTAAATTTAATAAAATCCTTTAATTAGGAATATATTATTATGAAGTTATTTTTAAGTTGAAAATAGTTTATAAACTTTCAGTCACAGGTTCAAATTTGTTTAATGACTAAGATTTTCAAATTGAAACCTTTCAAGTTTTAACGTTAAAATCTGAAAATTCTTAAACTTTGGTCTGGTTTAAAAACGTTTTTTCAAATCGTTTTTGTTAACTTTTTATCACTCAAACTACAGAAAAATATTTTTTGAAAAACAAGATTTACTTATTAAAGAAAAAGGTTTTTTATCCAAAACTTTCAACATCAAAGGCTTTTATTTTTTATTTGATCAAGTATTTCAGAAACCATTTAAAAATTCTTTAAATTAAAAATGTAACCTTAGAAATAAAAATTCTAAATGGAAAACTTTTAAAGTACAAAATTTTGAATTACGCATTGTAAGCTAAATAATATCATAATTGAAAAACATAAAAATTCCACTAATTATTTGAAAACTGTTAAAATCGAATCAACTATTTTATAATTTTTTGAAACGACAAAAACGTAAACTAAAAATTAATAGTATAAAATTTCGAGGAACGTCGCATCCATTATTCAAAATATTTAGTTGAAAGTTTATTCAATTTGCAGATAATTCGTCTTTTTGGTAGAAAGTTCAACAATTTGGTTAAAAATGTTTGGATTTTGACTTAGAAATTTTTATTTCATTAAAGATGCAACTATTGTTTCAAAAATTAATTTTTTTGGTTTTAAAATTAATGATTTTCTGTAGAAATTTCATCCTTGTACAAATGTTTTGTAGAAAATTCATATTGTTTGTTAGAAAATTCATATTGTTTGTTAGAAAATTCAACAATTTGATAGAAAAATTTATCTATTTGTTTAAAAAATGTATGTATTTTCTTAAAAATTCGTAATTGTTGGATTAGTTCAAAAGTTTCTTATTTCAAATCAAAACTATTTATGATTTATGTATGAAACATTTAAATATTATAAATATGTTATGAAATATCAACTAATTAATAACTACTTACTTAAAAATTAATTTTTTTATTTGGTTAAAGATTTATAATTTTATTTGGAAATTCTATTCTTTTTTGTTCGAAATTAATTTTCTTCAATTAAAATTTAACTAGTTTCTTGAAAATTAAACCGTATGGTTGCAAATTAATTTTTTCTTGTTAAAAAAATTATGTTGATTAAAAATCGAACTATTTTTTTAAACACTCAACTCTTTCTGTAAAAATGTCAGCTTCTTTGAACTGCTTTTTACAAAATTCGTATTCAAAGTTAAAATATTCATAAATTTGATTTAAAAAATTAACTATTTGGTTAAAAATTAATGTATTTGATAAAAACTTCGTTTTTGATGGGTTAACCCAATCGTTTATTTTAATTAAAATATTTTTGTGACGAAATATTATCTATTTAATTTTTTGTTAAAAATTTGTCTTTTAAAATAATCTTAGATCAAAATTCTATTATTTTCGTTGAAAATTAAATTTTTTAACAGAAAATTTAATTATTTTGATGAAAAATCAACGGATTGGTTGAAAATGAACTTTTCGTGATGAAATTCATATTCTCGGGTTCAAAATCCAACTGTTTTATAGAAAATTCGTCTTTTTTGGTCAAAAATATGAAATTTTTTTGTGTAAAATCATTTTTATTTATTGATAATTATTCTTCTTGCTTAAAAATTCAACTATTTGGTTTAAAATTTATTTATTTTGTTGAAAACTCGTCTTCTATGGTAGAAAATTAATCTATTTGGTTGAAAATGTAACTCTGTGGTTAAAAATTTATGTATTCTGTTCAGAATTTATATCTTTTGGTTTAGAAACTAAATCACTTTCATTCATAAAAAAACATAATTTTCTCCTAACAGTATAAAAATAGGATAATTGCTCAAAAAAGTTTCAAAAGTTTTGTGAGTCCGAGGCTCGAAAAACAATTATATTTTCAAACAAAATAAATAAATTCTGAACTAAAAATATAATCTACTTGACTTTCCCATGAAAACACGATATAAATCTGAGATATTTGGATTTTTGTTATATTGTTTTGATTTGCAAGCAATTGTAAATATATCAGTGAAAAATACTGAATGGTAATAAATTTGTGTTAAATTTTATTTTTATTTCACATAAAATAAGTGAAATTAACTAAGAAAAGTTTTTAAAAGACACAAATGATTCAATAAATAAAAGAACCGTTGATATAACCTCAAAAAGTCAACAGCAGTCGCAACTCAAATTTTATCTGTAAAAACCAACTAAGCTGAGAAAATTGTTAAATATTAAGAAATAATTATATTTACAGACAAAATTACGGTTATGCGAATTAAAAAATAAGAAAACTATTAGATAAAAGGACATAAGAAATGGGATAATGAAATCGAAGAGGTTAGGAATAGTAAATACAATACTCGATAAAAGCGTGTATTATGACACAAATACTCGGAAAAATTTTACTATATTAAAATATTTACCACACTTTAATCCTTCGTTGATAAAAACACAATTTGCATTACACAACAAACCAAAAATACACGAAAACTCAGAATAATTAAAACGCCGGAAAACGCACAGCCAGTATGCAAATCGTGCGCATCGTGCACATATCGTTGGAGGGGAATGGGTAGGTACGGTAGGGATTCTACGTATCAGTCGAGATTGAACGCGCGATAATTTAAATTCAGAAAATGTGTAAAATTAATAAAAATCTTTGAAATACCATTTTTAGGACTTAACTTACGATTATTTGAAGATATTTTTTCACAAAAATAACTTTTCACACGTTGAATCAATTTTCTGAAAAAAGTTTAATGGATTTCATAATATCTATTAAAACCTCTTGATACAATTTGTAAAATATTAATTCAAGAAGTTAACTATTTTTTAAAAGCGATTTACAATATAAATTTCACATAAACACTCCTGCTGTACAATTTACAAAAATTTTATTTTATCTTTTTATATTTAAAATTCAGTAAATATTTGGGGAAAATTAAGATGGGTTCCATATTAAATTCAATTTTTTATTTGTTCCAATGTTAACCAATTGTTATATAAATCAATTGCTCTCTAACTTTTCAAGTAAAAATATTGTATTTTTTAAAAATAATTTAATTTTGACTTGAAAAGATTAATTTTCTGCATAAAGGATGATTTTTCAACAAAATACATAAAATTCCTACCAAATAGTTGAATTTCCAACTAGAAAATATTGTTTTTAAACAAATAGTTGAAGTTCAACCTAAAAAATAGCAGATTTCAACCAATAATGGAATATTTTAAATTTCAGGTAAAAACATTTATTTTGCACAAAAAAAAAATGATATTAACTAAAATTATGAATCTTCTGCTGGAATAGATCAATTGTAAAATAAAAAGATTAATTTATAAGAAAAGTGTCTAAATTTGAACAAATTAGTTTTTTTTCAACCTAAAGATTAATTTTCAAATAAGAAGAATAATTTCTACAATAAAATATGAATTTTCAACTTATAAGATATTAATTTCCAACAAACTAGTTGAGTTTTAAACCGAAAAGAGCAGACTTCAATCAATAATAATCGAATATTTTAAATTTCAGTTTAAAAAATTAATTTTCCATTAAAAAAACGTCAATATTTCAATTAAAATGATGAATCCTCGACCGGAATAGGTCAATTTCAATTTGAAAAGATTAATTTTTAACAAAACTGTTTAAATTCCAACCAAATAGTTTTTTCAACCAAAATAATGCATTTTTAACGAAAATGATGTATATTTAAATGGAATACTTGAATTTTCAACCAAAAAGATTAATTTTCGAAGAAGCAGAATAATTTATATTGAAAAAGACAAATTTTCAACTAAAAAAGATTATTTTTGTACAAATAGCTGAATTTTAAAGCAAAAAGTGCAGATTTCAACCAATGACGAAATATTTTTAATTTCAGGTAATAAAAAAAAATTATTTTCCACAAAAACGAACATTATTTGAACTAAATGATGAATCTTGAACTGCTATAGATCAATTTTAAACTAAAAAGATTATTTTTTAACCAAAGTGTTCAAATTTTAACCAAGTAGTTTTTTTCAACCAAAAAGATTAATTTTCAAAGAAGCAGAATAATTTCTAACAAAAAATACGAATTTTCAACTGCAAAAATATTAATTTTCAACAAGCTAGTTGAATTCCAAACCAAAAAAGAGCAGGCGTCAAACAATTATGGAATATTTTAAATTTCAGTTTAAGAAATTAATTTTCTACTAAAAAAATGTTTATTTAACCGAAATACTTGCATTTTCAACAAAAAAAAATAATTTTCAAAGAAGCAGAATAATTTGTACTGAAAAAGACGAATTTTCAACTAGAAAGATTAATTTTCAACAAAATAGTTGAATTTTAAAATGTTTAAATTTCGGCCAAATAGTTTTCTTCAGCCAAAAGATGAATTTTTGACTAAAATGACATATATTTATCTGGAATAATTAAATTTTTAATCAAAAAGATGTATTTTTAAAAAAGAAGTTATTAATTTTCTACTAAAAAGACGATACTTTTAAAAAATACATAAATTTACAACGAAATAGTTATATTTTCATTTAAAAAAGATCAGTCTGGAACTAAAAATGGAATAGTTAAATTTTCAGTTAAAATAAATTAAAGCTCAACGAAAGAGATAGATTTTCAACTAAAATGATGAATTTCAACTGTAATAGATCAATATTAAATTAAAAAGATTAATTTTTAACAAAAATGTTTAAATTTCAAGAAAGTATTTTTTCTCAACCAAAAGATGAATTTGTAACTAAAATGAGTTATATTTCATTAAAATACTTAAATTATTAAACAAATAGATTGATTTTCAGAAAAGAAAATTAATTTCTACGAAAAGAGACGAATTTTTAACTAAAAAATATTGTTTTTTAACAAAATAGTTGAATTTTAAATTAAGACAAAGGAGATTTCAACCAATAGTGGAATATTTTAGATGTTAGTTGAAAAAATTATATTTCCACCAAAAATGAGATAATATTTCTACTAAAAAGATGAATATTTAACTGAAATACATAAATTTTAAACTAAAAACATTAATTTTTAACAAAGGTGTTTAAATTTCAACCAAAAAGATAATATTTTTAAGAACAACATTAATTTCGTATAAACAAGATGATGTTTCAACAAAATATATCAATTTTCAACACGGTAGTTACATTTTCATTTAAAAATATGCCAATTTTCAACCAAATAGTTGATTTTTAAACTAATAAAGATCAGTTTTCAACTAAAAATGGAATATTTGAATTTTTAGTTAAAATAAATTAAAGTTCAACCAAAGAGGAATATTTTCAACTAAAAGGATGAAATATTTCATCGGAATAGTCACATTTTCAGTGTAAAAAGTAACAATAATTTTCAATAAAAAAAAGAGCAGAAGAAGAGAAGAAAATAGAAAAAGACTTTGAAGGAAGCAAGAAACTGCTTCATAAAAAAATTAAGGGAAATAAAAGTACGGAATTTGTCAACATGAGAAACAGTAAGTAAATAGTAAGTAAACGTTGGACGTGTTTCCCAAAAGAACTGTTCATATTTTGAGGCCAACCATTCATCGAGTCAAATTCTCACCTCTTCGTTACACAGCAAGGTCGGTATTTTTCTTACAAAAAAAAACTTTCTTTTATAATAACAATTAGTTAGGACCAGAAACATATTCCTTCGTGCCCTCTATTTAGCGTGCGAAATTTTCAACACGATATCTCCTTTCGTGTGGACGTAAGTTGGGACGACCGGTGCTTCGAAACAATAACTATCGTAAAATATCGTCAAAGTTGTGCAATGGAGTAGGGCCAAGGATTTTTCCGCTGTTCAGTCTATAAACTCCAGCAATAAAATTTAATATCCCTTAAAATGCAATCTTTGTTTTTAGAGGCCTGTAAAATCTAATAAGATGAGTATAATAATTAAGGTTATGATATAATCTATCGTTTTATTCTTTTTTCGCATATTGTGATATGTGATGCAATAGGGGAGCGGCGGGTAATTTGGCGCAAATGTTATAAAAAGATCCGTTAAAAGTTAAATATGTTGAAAACAGAAGTAAAATAATATAGAGCACGTAAATCAATATTTTCACTACCCTATGCGTATGGATATTATTGAATTTACGTCTATTAAAGTATTTAATTATCAAGTTTCACAAAAGGTGTGTCTGCGCTAAGTTATCCTTCCTGGTTGGATAATGTGGCGCACATAACACCCAAAAATAACTTTTCATAATTAGAATTGAGTGATTAGCTTTATTGAGCAAATTTTCTCACTATAAAAAACAGCACACATAAAAAAATACAGTACAGTAAATACCTCTCGTCATAAATCAATCAATTTCTGTAAATGAAGGTGCGTTACATTACCCGCCGCTCCTCTATCCTCATTTTTCAATAATATGTTTTTACTCAGTTTTATAAATTAAATGAAAAGGAAACAAATTTCCTAGCCAATTTTCAATAAAGTTCACAGAACTTTTTTAATAATGCCGTCATATTAAAGTATTGAAATCGCAATTAATTGAATTTTCTCTTTCGGTATCCGCGTTACTGTAAACTTGGGAAAAAAGTAATTTTTGGCTTGAAAATAGCAAGAAAAGTATCATTTTTCATAACTTGGACCAGAAAAACGTTAATGTTAAATTTGTTGATGCTCAAATTTCATAAATCTCACAATGAGAAGTTTCAGTCTCATATTTATTCCCATCAATGTAGTTGCACATCTGGGCATCTAGGGGAAATTATCATTTTGAGACTGTATTTTGGCTCATTTTAAAAATTTCGGAGTGTTGAACCGCGCTATCGCCCACCTAACCACCTGTCAAAGCAATTATTCGCTTTGTGATATCAGACTAAATAATTTTCAATAACCAAACTAATTGAAATAATATTGGCCTAATTTTCAACTTCCTTTCATTTAACAGTGCGTACTAGTCTCTCAGAATAAAATTAAAACTTTGTAATGCAACTTGCAAATCTCAGGTATGTCATGGCCATTAAAATTAAAACTAAAGCCGGGATGTATACAAGAAGTCATGACCATCTACATATAAAATTAGGTACTTTTACTTTAACCACCAGCTAACTTCACTTCCTTGAATGCAGAAAATTTAGAGGAAATTTCTTCGAACGCTCAGGCATCAATTTCGAATGCAGACGGTCAAGAGTTACTTTTTACATCCTGGCTTTGATGGTTTGAACGTCATGTCCGTTTTCACTCACCTAAGATTTGGAAATTATACTACGCCAAGTACAATTTTTATTTCAAGACAATAAAACTCATTGGTAAATGGGAGGAAATTGAAAGTTACGTCATTATTAAGATAACTTACTTGCTCATCAACAGCTATTTTTTCCAAATAATGCCTGATAAAATCATCTTAACAGTTGACTGACAACTTCACGAAACACTTCACGTTGCTATAAATGAGAAAAACAGTCTCAAAATGATCAATTTCCCCTAGTTTCACTAAATAAAACTGTGTGGCTCAATTTTGTTGCAATTATAAAGAGCATCGATTTTGTTGTAGTTTTGAGGATAGGCCTCTTTCTGTGATTCAATGATATATGAAAAGAATAAAGTGAAATAAGATATGTCGATAATTTATTTTTAGACGAAAAATAACTCAAGTGCTATAAACGCTTTGGCATTAAAATCAATTTATTGAAAGAAATGTTTTTGAGAAATCTTTTTTCAATATAAAGTACTCTTTTGATCATTTCCAAAACAATACACCGTACTATTTAGGATGTTATTATAATAACGAAAGAATTGCTTGTTTTGCAAACAAAAATCTTTAGAAAATCGATAGAAAATAACATTTCTGGATTTTTCTGGCAATATTTTACACTATTGCAGAAATTTTTTGGAAGCGTTGGCATGTTCTGGAAAATATAATACATATATGTAATACGAGGGTAGTTCAATAAGTCCTAAGAATGACCAACAAATGGCGCGCGAATCGCTCCAAATCATCTGTTTTCAGTCAGCACCACTCCCGACTAGATATATGGTGCAGTCACAGTCCACATCTTCTG
>NC_046662.1:49984279-50004667 GCF_010883055.1 Belonocnema kinseyi | reverse complement strand
CTTTTCTGAAGGATTAAAAAAACTTGAAAAGCGATTGACCAAGTGTATAGAGCTCCAATGAGATTATGTTGAAAAATAAAAAAAAATTTACCCAAAAAAATTATTTTTATACTTCATTCTAAGGACTTATTGAACTACCCTCGTATAATAGAGAGGTTCAAGGACAAAAATAATTGTTACCGGCGTAATTCAAAACTTTTATTAAACATTATTATATTTTCAAATAATTTGAAAAGTAAAAAAAAAGTATGGATTTGCTTTTCAAAAATGCCCAATTTCTGCCCAAATCGTGACTTTGATAATTTCTTAAATTGCTGCGACAGAATACTTTTCTTCGCTATATAATTTTAATACACAATAAAAGTGTTTACTTCTAAAAAATTTGAACGTTATAAAAAAGAATCCACAAACCATTGATGAGTTTCTTTTTTGAAAATTCTTAATATCTAATCTCAATCTCTATCACAGAAGTTAGAAATTATTCACGCTTTATGATTTTCAAAAAAAAGTGCACTAGATATGGTAGTATCATTTATATTTGATCGGTTTTTAGGGTACTTATTTCAGCCTGGAAGGTATCTTTTGACCCAAATATGTGATGATTTATTTTTTATTTTTCCTTAATTCTACGAAAGGAATGGATTATTTTTGATCTGAGCACTATATAATAAGGTAATGTTTTCAATGTTCGTATAAAAAAGTTTTCACTAGCCATTCGTACTGTGGGTATTGAACTTTACTTGCTATATTTGAAACAGTGAAATTTCACTAGTGAATTAGATATAAATGGGTCTCAAGTTAAAAATTTACTTATTTATAAGGAAATAACACTAGTGGGCGAAGAAATTTTCAAGCAAAAAAATGTGGTGGGTTTTTCGATTTTTTTATATTTTGTTACTTTTGTTACAAGCTTCGTAATATAAATGTTAAAAGGAATTGTAAACAAGCTCTTTTCTTATTGAAAAATCTGCCATCTTATGTTAGGCATGCTAATTTTGTTAAAAATTAGTATATTTTGAATATTACAAGTGGAATCGAAATTTTGTGCCACTGAATTTAAACGAACGCGTTTAAGGAGGTGTGCTCTGAGTCAGGTCGAAGAGCTTCTAACCAACTTTTGAGAGCGAATAGTACGCAAGTAAGAGCGGAGTTAGAGAGCTTAGGAGAAGGGGAGATTTTTGAAATCGTAAATATTGGGGAAAATAGTGGAATTCGAAAGGTTTGGCAAATGGTAGATGGGAAAGGAACGAAGGGTGAAGATGTCCAGACATCTGGTGAAACTAGTTAACTTAATTCTGGGAATGTTGCCCTAAAAGGCTTAAGAGTGTAAGTGAGACGAAGCGTTAATTTGGCGAAAGAAAAACTTGTTCACAATAAAGCGCAAAAAGTACGGTTAAGCTATAAACCAAAATTTAAAGATTCAATGTAAACTGCAAAAGGTACTGCTTCTAGGCGGACATACAATTGAAAGATGAAGCACATTTCTAAAGGCAAGAAACAAGAAAGGTTTCAAAACTGCGGATAAGTCGAAGGGAAAATACGTGCGTAAATCAGTAATAACCATTATTCAAGAATATTAATATTAAAAATAAGCTGAAACGTAACATACTGCCACCTTTGAACAATCTAAGTTCAAAATCAAAAGTCGAGGTTACGTCAATATGCGAAAACAGTACAAAATAGAAAATGGTATCAGAAATTTCAGAACGAATTCCAATTTCAATAAAAGCAAAAGTAGCACAAAATAAATGTAAGAATATGTAAGGACTAAAATAATTATAGACTAATACATATTAAATCAAGCGTGTCCATAGTTGATCAAATGATGAGTTTTCTCCACAGCTATTCAATGGGAAGAGGGCACATCGATTTACGCAACGTTTCTACTCGCTGGTGCTCGTTCTCAGGGTAACTACCCTGATTACTCCATCTGCTCCTGGCTGGACGTCGACGATGCGGTCTATTGATTATTTTAATTGTGTCCATTGTCCTCTTGGATGATAAATAAAGTGCTAACCTTGATGCAGTTGATGCCAAGCAGATAAGCGATTGGAAGCTGTGCCATAAAAGTCCATCTGAAGAAAGCTCGTCAATGGACTACCGATAAGGAAATGACTTAGGGTCAAAGGACAAAGGTCGTTAGGATCGGAAGAAAGAGTCGAGACAGGACAAGAATTTAATATTGCTTCAGCTTCAATTATGAAGGCTTCTAAGTTCTTGAATGTTAGCAATGTGTCACCAACCGATCACAAGAGGTGGTGCTTGAAGGATTTCACAGCGGCTTCCCAAATGCCACCGAAATGTGGCGACCTAGGAAGGATAAAGTGACATGTAATTCTTTCCTCCGCTAGATATTGTTGAACCTTTTTGTTATCCTCGGTCGAAATAAGGAGATTATAGAGCTCATCAAGCTCACGATTAGCACCAGAAAAATTTGTCGCGTTGTCGGAATGTATTTTCCGGCATTTTCCTCTCCTAAAGAAAAGTCCCTTTAAACTGACAATGAAAGCATCTGTTGGTAAATCGCTGACAAATTCGAGATGGACAGCTTTTGTCGACATGAAAATATAAATACACATGAGCCTTTATTTTTTTTCGAATTCGAAAGCGCTTTTCCTTGATGTGGAAAGCACTACAGTAGTGGACGCCGATATTAAGAAGCATGGAATACATTGGCGAATCACTTGTGTTACATTGCGACCATTGATAGGCCAATAATTTTCGCGAATCGAATATAAAGTGGCTTGAGTACCAGCGTGTTTGAGTCCTAAATGTTTTTCACGAATAAAAAGACGTGTGATGTAATGACTAAGGGGTAATAAGGCGGTATGCTTTTGTTCTTCTGGCAATGAAGAGTGAGAAAGTCGACCACCTACCAGGAGAATTCCCTGACTATCGAGAAGCCTCGCAAGAGCTGTACGATTGCATGATTTTCAAGGTCAATTTCATCTTTGTCAATAGAACCGGCTTATTTGTTATTTTTCTTTTTTGTGTTATGAGCAAAGCGAAAAATGTAACAAATTACATGCCGAAGTTTTTTAATGAAAATATGCTTTTCTAACAAATTCCCGGCAGTCATCGATTTTCATATTAACTTGAGGGGCACTCGTTTCGCGCATGTCTGGAATTTCGCTCAGAAAATCTTTTTTCTGTGGGAAGAATTTTTCATCTTGAGATAGCCAAGAGGGGCCATTTTTTTAAATAGTAGAATCAATAAATACTCACGCTGTTTGACCGCGAGAAACGAGATCCGCCGGATTGTCTTGGGATGAAACGTGCCTCCAGTAGCACGATTGTGTGAGCTTTTGAACTTTAGCTACTCTATTAGAAACGAACGTTTTTAATAAATGTGGCTCAGTATTCAACCAGTGTGGAGTTATGTTTGAATCCGACCATAAATTGACTTTATTTATATCAATATCAAGCGCTTGCCGAGTTGCTGCATACAGGGGAGCGAGAAAAATAGCCGAAAAAAATTCTAATCGTGGGAAAGTCATGGGAGTTACTGGAGCAACTCTCGATTTTGAGGAAACTAATTGGATGTAGCCAATTGAACGCAAATAAATACAAGCTCCGTGAGCTCGTTCACTTGCGTCGCAGTAACCATGCATTTGTATTTCGACAGCTTAAGGCACGATTATATGCCTGTCAAACTGGAGATTGCTTAAAAGAGGTAATTGATTCTTGTATTCTAGCCACGAAGTGTGAATATGAGAAGGGATAGATTTATCAGAATTCACTCTTGCCTTCCACAAATGCTGGATAATAATCTTAGCTTTCACTACTACTGGTCCCAATAATCCTAATGAATCGAATAATTTGGCGACCTCCGAGAGAATAGTTCTTTTGCTCACTTTTTTACTGCAGTCTGTGTTTGGCAGATTAAAAAAGTGGGTCTTCTCGGGGGTTTCATTGAATACCGAGAGTTTTGACAGCCGAGCCAGGATTGAGGGCAATCAGGATTTTCCGTGTCTTCTGAAACTAGATTCAGGTAATTCGAGGCCAATTTTCGAAGATTAAAACCACCCATTTTCAAGAGCTTGAGAATATCGTCACGAAAAAATGCAGCTTCCTGGTGCGAGTATGCTGCAGTGAAAAGATCATCTACATAAAAATCTGTTTTTTACTATTGCTGCTGCAATTGGATGCTGAGTATCTTCATCGTCAGCCAATTGATGTAGCGCAAGAATAGCGAGGAAAGCTGCGCAAGCACACCTAAGTGGCCGTATCAAGAGTATGTTCCTTTGCAGGTTTTTGAACAGTGGAACGAAATAGGATTTTTTGGAAAATAGTGTCATCAGGATGAACCAAAACTGGACGATACATTTTTTCGATATCAGCGGTGAGAACTAAAAGGTGCGATCAAAAGCGAATAAGCAAATAAACAATATCATCCTGAATCTTGGGACCAACCCTCAAAGTATCATTTAGGGATGTACCAGACGATGTTTTTACGGAACCGTAAAGACTACACGAATTTTGGTTGTTAGGCTACCTTCCTTCACTACAGCATGATGCGGAAGATAAAACCCAACTTCTGTGGCATTCTAAACTACATAAAGCGATTTATGTTTCAATTTGTCGTACTCAAGAAAAATTTCAGAATATTCTTTGTTAAATTTAGGGTTTTTGTTAAATTGCTTTTCTAAAGAATTAAAACGTTTTAGAGCCATAGAACGAGATTCTCCGAGTTGATTTTCATTTTCATTAAAAGGAAATCTAACGATAAATCTACCCTCGGGAGTTCTTTGGGTATTATATTTGAAATGAACTTCACCTGCCTTTTCTTCAGCGGAAAGTACTTTTGGAGCTGAAATTTCTTCTATTTCCCAGAATCTAATGAGATTAGTATCTGGAGGGTTTGCAAAAACCAAAAGGTGAAATTGAATATTTCTATCCGACGGAGGGAATCTATTTAGTTCTCCAGCGATAATCTAACCGAGCTGCGTTTTTTGAAGAATTGCATCAAATTGATTTTTCAAGGCTATTTGGCCAACACGCAAAAGCTTCTAAAAAAGCTCGACACCGATGAGAAGATCGACACTGGATGTCCTATGAAAATCGGGATCAGCCAAGGAAATGTTGCTTAAAATTTCTAAACGTACCAGATTTATAGGGGTTGAGGGCATAGCTTTCGAGATACTATGGACGACGAGAAGTTCTATCGATTTTTGAAATTTATTAAATAACGATTTTACATTCGCTGTGACGGAGTGAATTATTTTTGAAGAACTGTCATGAAGTCCAAGTTTTTGATTTTCCTTGCTTGTTCACTAGGATGCCGACGGAAGTGGCCAACAGAGCTTCGGAAGAAATCTGTGCTTGATAACAACTGGCCTCAGAACTAGGATTGGAAACTGTATATTGATTTCCACCAGATGCTTTGGTCAAACTATTATTTGGCTTTTGTTTGGCAAAATGCAAGAGTTAATAATATTAATATTATATTAGTAATTAATATTATGTTGCATAATATTTTTCATCGATTTCATTTCTGTATGCTTTTCTAAGAGGGGAAAATCTTTTGAGAGATCAAAATTGTTAAGAAACGTTTCATAAGTACTTAAAGTGCGCTTTGTATTTTTTCGCTAGGTTAAGAAGGAATCGGTGGTACAAAAACTCACTGACCTTTAATGACAATCTATAATAACGATAGCTGCGATGATTGCAACTGCGATGACCACGGTGACGACTACGATGGTGACTACGATGTCGACTGCGATGAAGACTACGATGACGACTGCGATGATGACCGCGATGCCGACTGCAATGACGACTGTAATGACGACTGCAATAACGACTGCAATGACGAGTGCGATGGCGACTGCGATGATGACTGTACTAGATTCCGTTATTGATAGGAACTGTGAAGTATGATGATCCAACTCAATTGATAATATTGAAGTATTCACTTCAATTAACGCAATTTTTTGAATTGTTTAATGTTCACAGTTCACAAAACACTAATTAAAGTAGCACGACCTAGGTATTGATTAACACTCCCGTTGTCACTGACAAATTTTTTCGAATACACTATGTTGGACACACGCGGTGAAAATTGTTAAAAAATACGGCTATGAAGGGCCATGTTTTTGTCTCGCGTTTATTTCAACCTGAGAATTTGGGAATAATAAATAAGTACTTTTCCCATACAAATAAAACTCAACTTGTAGAATATAAAATTAGTATATTTTGAATATTACGAGTGGAATCGAAATTTTATGCCACTGAATTTAAGCGAATGCGCTTAACGACTTGTGCTCTGAGTCAGATCGAAGAGCTTCTAACGAACTTTGGAGAGCGAATACTACGCAAGGAAGAGCTAAGTTAGAGAGGTTAGGAGAAGGAGAGATTTGGGAAATCGCAAATAGTGGGGAAAATAGTGGAATTCGATTGGTTTGACAAATGGTAGATGTAAAAGGAACGAAGGGTCAAGATGTCCAGACATCTGGTAAACCTAGTTAACTCAATTCTAGGAAGGTTTCCCTAAAAGGCTTAAGGTTGTAGGCGAGACGAAGTAATAATTTGGCGAAAGAGAAACTTGTTGACAATAAAGCGCAAGAAGTACAGTTAACCTATAATCCAAAATTTAAAGATTCAATGCACACTGCAAAAGGGACTGCTTCTAGGCGGACGTACAATTGAAAGATGAAGCACATTCCTAAAGGCAATTAACAAGTAAGGTTTCAGAACTACGAATAAGCCGAAGGGGAAATACGTGCGTAAATCAGTAATGTCAAATATTCAAGAATATTAATATTAAAAATAAGCTGAAACGTAGCACTAACTATATAAAAGACTGGTTACTAGAAAAGTTGTTGTGTTCTTTTAATCTTCCAAACAAATTTTTGAGAATGAAATTCTGCTATGTTTTTCGAATTTTTTATTTGTGTTTTGTTCCTTTTGTTCAAAGCTACGTAAAAGAATGTCTACGAGGAATCGCTTGGAATGATTTCTGTTGCTAGAAAATGTATCTTGTTATTTAAATCTTTGGCGAATTTTCCAGAAAATTCTTTTGCTAGGTTTTTTAAATTTTTAGCTTTTTTGTTAGTTTTGTCACAAGTTGTATGAAATAAATTGTGACAGAAATTAATTAATCTTGTACACAAAATTTGATGAAAAATATTTGGCTGGGTTTCTGGATTTCAGTCTTTCTGTTCCTTTCATTAAGCGTTATGAATCAGAAACTGTAAGAAGAATCGAACAGCACAACTTTTTTTGTTAGAAAAGGTATTGTGTTATCTCAATCTTGCCAGAAATATTTCCAGAAACAAATTTTTTGGAGTTTCCCGAATTCTTAGTTTTTTTGTGAATTTCGTAAGTACAGGTATTATGTTATCAAGTGTTAAGAAAGTAGGTTTGCTGCATTTCGAGAATGTTCAGGAATTTATTAGTTTTGTTTAATGTTATATCACATACATTCTTAGAGAAATTGAGAAGGGTGACTGCTATTGTTAGAAAATGTGACATCTTATTGAAATTTTCATAACAAATTTGCGACAAGGCAATTTTGCAGGATTTCGCAAATGTTCAGGTTTCTGTTGGTTTTATTGCAAGTCAAAAATTTGGGGCTTTTTTTGGGCTGTATTGCCGATTTTTGGGCTCCGCTACTTTTTGTGAAAATTCAAATTTTGAGTGGAGGTGCTGACTTGAATCAAGCCAGCACCTCCACTGTATAAAAATTGTAAGAAAAACAAATCAAACGAGTCAGAATTTTTGAATTTTTGAGAATTTTTTAGTGTCAGTAGAGTTTATGATTATTGGGCTTCTTAAAAATACCTACCTAATACTAATACCCCAACACTTGACGTTAAAAAACAGTCCCTTTTTAACAATCAAACATAATTTGTGCAAACCAATCTTTTTCGGAATATTACAGTGTTACTATAGTCTCTGATATTTTTCGAATTTTACGGTTCAAATGGAGTCTCTGATTTTTGGGCTGTTCAAAAATGCATACACCAAGGTTCAAGTTTTTATTATTAGGTTGACGTTTTTTTACACAGGGGTGGTTTGTCTAATATAATGTTAAATGTATTTGAGACTCTAAAATGAGCCAAAAATCTATTGCATTTTGGATTTTGAAAATTTTATTTTTTGCAAGGGGGTGCTTATTTGAAAATGTGGGTAGTTTTTTGATTTTTTTTTCATGCATTTTAGAGCCCAAAATAAGCCCTAAATTCGGGTGTTCTTTGTTTTTTCCGAATTTGATTTTTCATATAGGGGGTGGTTTTATATTTTGTAGGGGTGGTTTTTGGAAATTGGTTGTTGGTGCGTTTAAGAGCCCAAAAAAGGCCCGAAAATCTGACGTGTTTGATTTTTTTTCTTTGAATTTTTATATAGTGGAGGTGCTGGCTTGATTCAAGTCAGCACCTCCACTCAAAATTTGAATTTTCACAAAAAGTAGCGGAGCCAAAAAATCGGCAATACAGCCCAAAGAAGCTCAAAAGGCTTAAAATTCTGACATACAGAAATTTGAGAATTTCGTTTGTGGAGGTGCTTGCTTGATAGACCTCCTCAAAGGTAGATTTCAGTTCGCATTAAGGTGAAAAGACAAAGAAAAACTAAATAAATAAAATGATGTGAATCCTGCGATAAATAAATAGGTAGGTGGATTTTTCATACTTGAATTATCTTATCACACTAAATTTTTTTTAATTTTCCTATAAGTTTCTAAAAGTTTTAAGAAATCTTGAAGGTTTCAACAAATTCCAAGAGATTTTAATGGATTTTATGTGATTTTTGGGATTTGTATTTAAAACATCTTAGATTGGAATGTAGATTATTTTAAAAGATTCCCAGAGATTTGCAATAATTTAAAGGATTTTAAGAAATTTCAAGAAAGTTCATCTGATTTTTGAGAATATCTAAATTTTTAAAAAATGTAAAAGATTTGAATGGAATTTAGGGGTTTTTACATAATTTCTAGAGAACTTAGGAAATCTACATGGGAAATAATTATATATAATTTATATAGAGGGGGCGAAACACTGATATTTTTAATTTATCTTACATAGAAATGTTTATAAATTTAATTAATATTTTTGGGCTAGAAATTCAAATAGTTTGGTACAAATGCATCTATTCTGTTAAAATATAAATATTTTTTTTTTGAAAATTGATATTTTCAGGTTGAAAATTCACCTGTTTTATAGATAATTATTATTTTTGGTTTGGAAATAAACTTTTTTTATCAAGGCTTATGTTTTTAAGTAGAGAATTAAACTTTTCTGTAGAAAATTCTTCTTTTCAGCTTGGAAGTTCAACAATTTGTTTGACATTTTTTTTGCCCTAAAATTCTTTCTTAGTAAAAAATTAATCTTTTACTGAAAATTCTACTTTGTTTTCAAAATTAATCTTTTTTGGTAGAAACGTTATATAGTTTGGTTAAAACTTCAACTATTTGGTAGAAAATTAATCTGTTTTGGTTGAGGATTCAATTATTTTGGTAAAAACTTACCTTTTTAATTGAATTGAAATGTTTATGATTTAAAATTAGAATATTTGTTCTTTTAAATATCAACCATCCTGTTTTTCATTAAAAATTTATTTTTTAGCTCAAAGATTTATAATATTATTTTTAAATTTATCTCTGCTTGAAAATGAAACTACATTTTTTTTCAATTGGATATTAATTTTTCTAAACTAAATATTACAATATTCTTTTTTTAATTGAAAGTTGATCTTTTGACTTAAAAATTCCAGTATATGTTTTGAAATTCATATGTTTTGTTCCTAATTCGTAATTTTTGGTAGAAAATTAATCTTTTTGGCAGAAAATTAATTTTTTTCTGATCAAACATTTAAAATTATGTGGAAATGCTTTCTCTCTCATGACTGAAATATCTTTCTTATTAATTTTTTAATAGAAAATTTAATAATTATACTTTTTGTTGAGAATTGATACTTTTAGTTGAAAATTCAAGTTTTTAGCTTAAAAGTCCGTCATTTTGTTAAAAATTTCAACTTTTTGGTAGAAAATTGATACCTTCGCTTTAGAATTCATTATTCTGATTAAAATTTGTTTTTTGTCTTAAATAAAAAATCTTTGTTAACAAAATTCGTATTTTTGGTTTGAATTCAACTATATTTTATTGAAAATTAATATTTCTTGATTGGTTTAAACATCAACAATACCATCTTGGTTGAGAATTTGTCCTTTTCCACTAGAATCTCCACTACTGGGTTAAAATTATACTCTGTCTTGCAAAAGTAATTTGTTCGGTTGAAGATTCATCATTTTAGTAAAAAATTGATCTCTTTTCAGAAAATTAAACTATTTTCATGAAAATTTATTTCTTTGGTTGGATATTAATTTTTTTATCTGAAAATTTAACTATGAAATTTTCGGTAGATGAAAATGCAATTAATTTGTTGAAAATAGATCTTCAGTTAAAAATTTAACAAATGATCTTTTTTTAGTGTTATTTATTTCAAAACTTTGTAAGTGGAACATATTCATCGAACTATTTTTACACGTTTAGATATTTACAAGGACTGAAAAAAAAATTATTTACGTAAAACTCGCGAAAATGTGAAAGCAAGACTCGATAATGCTAACGCGAGGCCAATTTATTATTGTTTAAATAAAGTTGCATGAAAGAAAAATGAAAAGAGCTGATTAAAAAAAAAATTTATTACTCACATGTACACCATTTTTAGTACTAACATATAGAAAACACATTATTTATAAGTATTCATTACCCTCTTCTAAATTTCAAGTGGATTTGTAGGTGACATTAAAAAAATAAACAATTATGGTTTTGAAAAGTACAGTGAGAAATAATAGTTGTAAGTTTGTTTTTTGGTTGTCTCGTTGTAGCTCGACAGCTGGAATTGCTTCAAATTGTGAAAGGTATTTCGAAGAAGGAGTCAGTCATACTAAAACAGAAAAAAATTTCTTTAAAATAGATTTCATTATTTGAATTTTCTTAGCGTGTGTGCGTCCGCATGAAGAGAGTCAGTATTTAGTCAGATAAATTCTTTAGCAACATTTTAAACATAAAATAACATGAGAAATGCTGAATTTAGGCCGTTACATTAAATACATTACTTATTTATGTGAATGCAATCGTAAGTACCTCTATCATTTAGATGAATAATAGCATAGGTAACAAAGAGCATTTCAAATAAGGCTCACATAATCAAGAAAATTTAAAATTTGGTAAACGAGTTCCACGTGGCATCAAAAAAACTTTAGGATCGGGTGCCAAAAAGTGTTAATATTTAAACTTTCGTAAGAAGTTCTACGAAATCACTCTCAGTCATTTTACGATATTTTGAACTTTTTTTTTGTATTTGTAAATATGTGATTTTTGGTCAAAATAGTTGTTTTCCTTGCTGACTCCAAAGAACTAAAATATTTTTAAGAAGTCATTTTCTGGTAAATCTCAGGTAGTGGAACATCAGTAACATTGAATTTTTTTTTGAAATTGATTGACAAGAATCACTAATATTTGTATCTGGTCAAATACACATAAAGACAGCATTCCAAAAATATTATAGAAATTAAAGAAACTTTTTAACAATAAAGACAATCAATGTTCCTACCGATTTCGCACTTGAATCCGAGTACATTTTTAGGAATTTCTGAGCAGTAAAAAAAGCTATTTTTGGAAACAAATACACAATTTTGGAAATACACAAAAACCGGTTCATAGTATCCATAAATTGTTAGGCAATTTTTGTAGAATCTTTTGTAGAGGACTATTTTTGTTAGCCCTGATGATGCATAATATGATTGATGTTGGGAATTCAGTTGCGGTGACGTAAGATCAAATGGGAAGTATGTCAAAGTAGGGTGCAGATTCCGTTATATATATACATACACACAGTAAGGACGTTTAGTGTGTAGTCACAGGGAATACAATGGTATAAACTCCAGCATATAATGCAACCCGTCTTGCATTTGTGTGATGCAAAAAAGTACTATGTAGGCGACTTTAATTCGGTTTCCAAATCTCCCGCGCTCGAGATCTTGCGCTGATTAGTCAAAGGCTTCGAGACTCAGAAGACGTGCGCAACATATACGTATGTAACGTGTAAACGATACAGGTAGGTATAATTTTTATTCGTCAAATTGGAAAGAAAAATAATTTTATTAATTCAGAAATGTAAAAGCATGAAATCGTCGGAAATGCAGAAAAATCACGTAAAGATCAAATTTTCTGGAAATTGTAAACTTGAGCGGCTCAAAACAGAGCACCCTCAAAACCCATGAAGTAATTTAGAAATCTGCCTCTTCCGTTGAAAAAGTTTCTTCATTCTTGTTTGTCACGTCTTAATTTTAAAGAGCCTTACGTGCTCGATAACCTCGATATTTATGACAGAACCTAAATCTGTTAGACACATGTGTTTCAGCTTATTCCCTTGAGAGAATAAACTTCGTCGTTCTGACCCTACAGGATGCATAAAAAATGGGGCCATGTTTCAAGCGCCTCGAGTATTTCCAGAATTAGGCAGTTCTGAGAAAAGCAAGTTTGTCTTCATGCGAAGGAGTAGGACGTGATTCAAAACGCAAGGGTCTGCGTAATAGGGTCGCTAAAAAATCTGGAGAGTGGCTACTTCGGACGAAAGCGATTGGTCAAGCCGTTGACTCTACACCCCCAACTGGAAGGGTCCTGCGAGGCCCAAGCGAGCAACGAGCGAAAGTGACATTTCGGCAGTCAGTCACAAATCGGCATTTGAACCATTTACTTGCTTCCTCAAAATAAGTTTGTGAGAATTCAATGTAATTTAGAATCTCGCAAGATCTAGAGACCGACTATCGCGATTCGCGAGTTAATTGTTAAGTGTTTGACTGTGCGACGAATTATATTCAAGTAAATTGAATAAAAGTGTTATCTGTGTGTCAAAAATTGTGTCAATAATTTCTGTCCCCAAAAATTTTCAGAAGGTCATTTCTATGACTGTGCAGCAATCCACACATCGTCGATGGTTTGGACCTTCAAATGTTACCGCCTGCATCGTCGTTCTTTTCAGTCATTTTGAACAGCAAGGACGTCACAGGTAAAAATTAGTCGGTGGCAGCGGTGGGATTGCTGCACCTGAAAGGAATTTAAATTTAAAAATCTAGAATTGGAACATCAGTGCTACCTCTACTGAAAAAGGAATGAGCACATCTACCAACTTGTCACTGAATTCATCGAGATATGTCACATTTCTTTCGACCCAAAGCTATTTTCGGTCACCCGGGGGGTGGATCGAGTAGCTTTCCGGTCCGAAGAAGCGGAGGACTCGCGAGAAAAGGCCGCAGTCAAGGATGATCTTGAGCGATAACCGATCCAGGAAAGGTCCGTCCACTCAGCGCCGCCACCAAGGCAAATTATAAAATGGAATACGCCATACTTTTTGCTTTGGCGCCGCCACTTATGAAAACTCACTAAAAATGATTATAATGCGATAAACGATAGGTGCAGATTTTTTTGCTTTTTTTTGTTCTATAATGACATATATTACGTTTCCCAGAAAACTGCCCCTAAGTCTTACACAACTACCTCCTGTGATCAAAAACGTTTTCAAAATGGGAAAACTACCATAAACAATGTAAACATGTTTTGAGGGCTTCAAATTGATCACATGACACTTGAAAATTTCGCACTCTTTATAATTTCCCAAAACTTCCCTTCCACGTAAACGTATGCAGCAGAACATTTATATTTATGAAAAAAGCATCAAAAATAATAAAACTTAGAAAACACTGTTAGTTGATATTTTTTTTCTCTTTTTTTTCTTTCTGATAATATATAATACGTTTTCCAAAAACTACCCCTGAGTCATACATACTCACCCCTCGTGATAAAAAAAGTTTTAAAAGTTAAAAGACCACCTTGAATGATGCAAAAATGATTAAGAACTCCAAATTAATTACATGGCACATCAAAATTTCCCCTTCTTCATAGTTTACCGAAAAACTACCCTTCCAGGTTTACCTATGCAGCGGAACTTATATATGTACGAAAAAGCATAAAAAATAATAGAACTTAGAAAACACTGTTAGTTGATATTTTTTTACTCTTTTTTTGCTCTCTGATAATATATAATACGTTCTCCCAAAGCTACCCCTCAGTCATACATACTCGCCCCTCGTGATCAAAAAAGTTTTAAAATTTGGGAAACCAACCTGAACAATGTAAAAATGATTTAGAACTCCAAATTGATTACATCTTCCAGCGGAAGATGTTCTGTTGCATACGTTTATGTGAAAGGGTAGTTTTCGGAATATTATAATGAGAGGTAAATCCTTAAGTGTCTTGTAATTAATTTGGAGTTCTAAATCATTTTTACATTGTTCAGGGTAGTTTTACAACTTTTAAAACGTTTCTGATGACGCGGGGAGGGTATGTATGACATTGGGATAGTTTTTAGGGAACGTATTATATATTTTCAAAGAAAAAAAAGAGCCAAATAATATCAACTAACAGTGGCTTCTAAGTTTGACTATTTTTAATTCTCTTTCATATATATATATATATATATATATGTGTGTGTGTGTGTGTGTGTGTTCTGCTGCATCCGTTAACGTGGAAGGGTATTTTCGCGGATTTTCGCGGAAATTATAATGAAAGGGAAATTTTCAAGCGGCATGTAATTAATTTGGAGTTATAAATCATTTCTATATTGTTCAAGGTGGTTTTACAACATTTCAAACGTTTTTGATTACGAGGAGTGAGTATGTATGCCTTAGGGGTAGTTTTTGGGAAACGTATTATATATTATCAGAGAGCAGAAAAGAACAAAAAAATATCAACTAACAGTGTTTTCTAAGTTGTATTAGTTTTAATGATATATATGAATGTTCTGTTGCATACGTTCAAGTGGAAGGGCAAATTTAGGAATATTATAATGAGATAGAAATTTGGAAGTATCATGTAATTAATTTGGAGTTCTCAATCATTTTTACTTTGTTCAAGATGGTTTTCCAACTTGTGAAACGTTTTTGATGACGAGGGAAGGGTATGTAGGACTTAGGGGTAGTTTGTGGGGTACGTATGATGTACTATCGAAGGGCAAGAAAAAGAGGAAAAAAATATCAACTAACAGTGTTTTCTAAGTTGTATTATTTGTTATGCTTTTTCTTACATATATATGTTCTGCTGCCCACATTCACGTAGAAGGGTAGTATTTTTTAGAAAACGATAATAAGGGGAAATTATGAAGTGTAATGAAATTAATTTTGAGCTTTAAAGCATTTATACATTTTCAAAGGTGGGTTTTCAACCCTTAAAACGTTTTTAATCATGAGGAGAGGGTATGTATGACTGAGGGTTAGTTTTTCGGTAACTTACTATAAATTATCGGAGATTTAAAAAAGAGCAAAAAAGTATCAACTAACAGTTCCTTCTAAGTTGGACTATTTTGAATGCTTTCTTCATACATATATATGTTCCGCTGTATACTTTCACGTGGAAGGGTAGTTTTTCGGGAAAATTATGAAGAGGGGGAAATTTTCAAGATGCATGTAATTAATTTGGAGTTCTAAATCATTTTTACATTGTTCAAGGTGGTTTTACAACATTTAAAATGCTTTTGATCACGAGGGGTCAGTGTGTATGATATAAGGGTGCTTTTTGGGTAACGTATTATATATTATCAGAGATAAAAAAAGAGAAAAAATATATCAACTAATAGTTTCTTCTAAGTTTAATTATTTTTACTGCTTTTCCATGCATATATGAAATATATGTATGGAAATACATATATAAAATGTAAAATCGGTAACTCTGTGTATGCCGTAAGGTTAAGGAACTTGTAAATATGCGCATGCGCGCCCTCTGTGGTCAAAATTATTAAACAGGCTATTTATATTTGAATATTAGAGCGACGGATCCACGTGGATTATGGATGTATGATAATGGAACCTGATAATTACACTTTGAACTTAGTTTTCCGTTTCAGTTATAGATTTTCCGAATTTTCCCGCTCGAAAATTAGAGTTACGGTAAATTACTGGAGTTTCGGATATTTTTCATTGTAGTTTCACAGAAATTCATAATCCACGTTTAGGCCAGGATTATACTAAGCATTTACGTCTTCAAGTCAATAGTAGATTATCGGAACTAGATATAGTTTAGTTTTAGTTCAGTCTCCCTATGTGGCGCGCTGCTGAGTGAGGCTCTGGGAAATTCAAGTTTGCCATTTATTCACTTAGGTCATAGATTTTTGGGCTTGGACCTGTCAATATAGTTATTTGATTTTAACGCGATATGCTCCTCACACTTTATTTAGACTTTCCCGCGCGAAATCGAGGCTGGCAAACTTTCAAGATTCATGAAACTTTCTTCTGCAAAGATTCATAAAGATTGGGATCTGGGTTTAGTAGGGACATTGTCTTGATTTATTCAGGTAAATGGTATTTGGTATCTGAAAATACTTTATATTTTAGTTATAAGAGATCAGTTCACAGTTTATCCACTAGGCGCGCTGCACTCAAGCACGTTAAAACTTTAATTTCGATGTCAGCTTAGTATTTGGCTTATAAAACCATGATCAAACGTACTTATATTTAATTATTAATTTTAGTTCTGAAATTATCACGATAGCGGCGCTGTGATTCACGTTTGTTTAATTTCTGTGCCGAACGAAAAATAAATTCTTGAAATAACTCAAAGATCCCTCAATAAGCGTTAAAGTACCTGATTAAGTCTTTGTTTAATTATTAATCATTTTTAATAAACCTTATCTAGTGATATTTATGTAAAATTTATATTAACCCTTTCGTAATTTCAAATTTTCCCGCTAATTGATAAAACTCAGAAACTTTGACATATTTCAAGAATTACCTTACTCCCAGGCCGTTTTGTTTTGGAAACCAGAGAAACTCACTTACTACTAATAGTGATTGTGGATTGTAATGTTATGGAACAATTTATTAAGAAAATCAGTGTAGAATTGACTCTTAGATGGTAAGGATTAGTAGTTCCGAGTTTCTCCGGTAGTGCGTTGCGGCTTGAGGTTCTGTGAACGCACCCTGACGCAGGAAACCCGTTGAGTTGACGGTCTAGACGCGTTGCACAGGACCTGTCACTAGACTCACTTTTCGTTCTGGGTCCCCACGGAGAAACACGTGTACGCAAGTTGGTTAATTTAAAGCATTGTTCCATTGATTTGCACGGGGATTTTAAAGCACTGAGACTATGTGATTTGGATTATTTGATTTAGATTATTTGATTTGGATACTATCGAGCTGTACGTGCGAAAAGGATGTTTAAGGTAACCTTACTTGTATTGTTGGCGATCGACGTGATGACCTATAGAGTTTACTTCGGCCCGACCCATTGCCTCGTTGGCTCCTTTATTGCCTAATCGTTATATTTTAATGGATTGTTGAAAGGACGAGTAAGTGCGTCATTGTCTGTTTCCGCGATCCATTCTATTATTTTGGATATGCCTTTAAGTTTTTAGTTCAGAGTCCCCGTAAATTTAAACGCAGGGTGTTCGACCACGTGGTCCAAGTCTCGTCGGCAGTTCTGAAATATTGTCTGTCGAGTAAATAAATATTCTGAGTAAGTGAAGTGAATTGCTTTTCTTCTTCCGAAGTATGGTCGTTGTTGATCTTAAGAATCCCCCCTGAGATTTTGCTGTGCTTTCCCAGTAACTTTCCTGACCCTTCCCAGAGACTTTCCCTAGTTCCACCTTGTTTCAGGTCGTTAGCTTGCGTAGTTTTTCTACATTTATATGAAAATGCCATATTAAACTTTTTTCGCTAAATTTTATTTTTAGGGCTTTTGCTGGCGCCTCAAACTATCTAACAAACTATATACATATATGTACATGTGCATGCGTATACATATACGTATATATTACATTTTAACTGATTGGATTAAGCCACCTTCACAATTGCTAATGGGTAAAGGACACATAGTCAACTTCATGTCAGCTGACTGTGCCCATGATGCACCTATCAATAAAGATTTAGTCTCAGCAAAATTTATTTTAGAAGAAAATTTGCAAGCTCAAAATCCACAAGTACGTCAGACGATTGTTTTCGCATATAACGGGCGGTACATCTTCAACGTCGTCATAAAAGCAAAAACAGAAGATCGCACATTCCTAAATAATATTTCTCAAGGAATAACATACCTAGCTAAAGCAATGATCCTTCTGAATGTTCAATGCGTTAAATTTTGGACAGTAGGAAATGGATTAAACGATTTGTCCTGGTCTTCCATCAAACAAATAATTCGAAAACATTTTGCCGGAACTGGATTACGAGGCTACATTTGTTGAGGTGAGTTTATCACCCCAGAAAAGGACGATCGTTTAAAAATTATCAAGGAATTTCATGAGTCAATTATTGGAGGGCACAAAAGTGTATCCAAAACATACTGGCGTATTAGATCTCATTATTTTTGGAACAATTCAGAAACCGATGTTCAGAAATACGTAAAACATTGTAAAAAATGCCAAGAAAACAAATTGGTAAGGGTAAAAACGAAACAATCTATGCAAATTACGGATACACCGGCAGCCCCCTTTGATAAGGTCCAGATAGACATAGTCGGTCTACTAACAATAACTCTTTGTGGTAACAAATACATTTTGACAATTCAAGACAACTTTTCGAAATATTCAGATGTGATACCCATTCCAAAAATAGGCGCAGAAACAGTAGCGACGGTCCTAACAAGAGAGTTCATCTCTCAATACGGTTGTCCACGGTTGATTCACACTGACTAAGGCACAAACTTCACGAGCAACCTCATGAAAACATTTTGCAAGATCTTCAACATCGAACGAGTCACTTCAACTACGTTTCACCCACAATCTCTAGGTTCACTTGACAGAAGTCACCATACTCTCGTCGAGTATTTAAAACAGTATGGGGACCAGCAAAATTGGGATGAATGGCTCCGCTTTGCAATTTTCTCCTATAACATATCTATTCATGAAGCTACTGGGTACGCCCCTTACACTCTAGTATTCGGACGAGAGGCGCAAATCCCCACCGCAATAGTTAATAATTGCATGCAAATAAAAACAATAAATAAAAATTACAAATAAAATTACAAGAAATATATAAATATATATAAACACCTTTGACGTCCTTGTTATAACCTTTAATTTCTCAGTAAGGGGAGAGAGAGAGGAAGTCGAGGATTGACACAACCCACTGACCCAATGTCAGTTCAATTGAATGACTTTATCAAGAAAATGTAATGATGTAAATAGGCATGCATTATGTTTTAATTTATTTCTGAGTATATATAAATTAATTGTATGAATAGGCACAATTTATATTTAACCTTATGAATAAAAACGTAGTACATTATACAAAAAAATTTCACTTTAGTTTTTTTTTTATTATAATGTAAATTGTTAATTACATTCCCAACAATACGTTTAACATTTATCTAGTTTTAAAAAAGACATTCCATGATTTTTTAAACTTATAAGGACGGAGGTGTAACGTGTGAACGATACAGGTTAGGTTTTATCCCCACTTTCATTCTTTTTAGAAAGGTCTCGCCGGCGCGATTATTCAAAACATACTCGCACATAATTATCAAGCGTAGTAGGTATAATTTTTATTCGTAAAATTGGAAAGAAAAATAATTTTATTTTAGGGTTTTCTTCAATTCAGAAATGTAAAAGCATGAAATGGTTGGAATGCAGAAAAATCACGTAAAGATCAAATTTTCTGGAAATTGTAAACTTGAGAGGCTCGACACAGACCACCCCCAAAACCCATAAAGTAATTAAAAAATCCGTCTCTTCCCTTGAAAAAGTTCCCTCATTCGTAGAGTCCGTCGTTCGGACCCTACAAGATGCATAAAAAATAGGGCCCTGTTTCAAGCGCCTCGAGTATTTACAGAATTAGGCAGTTCTGAGAAAAACATGTTTGCCTCCATGCGAAGGAGTAGGACGTGATTCAAAACGTAGTCACAAATCGGCATTTGAACCATTTACTTGCTTCCTCAAAATTAGTTTGTGAAAATTCGATGTAACTTAGAATCTCGCAAGATCTAGAAACCGAATATCGCGATTCGCAAGTCAATTGTTATGTGTGTGACTCTGCGTAACGAACTATATTCAAGTAAATTGAATGAAAGTGTTATATTTGGGTCAAAAACTGTTTCAATAATTTCTGTTCCCAGAACATTTTCAGGAGGTCATTTCTATGACCTTTTGCAGCAATCCATACATCATCGGTGGTTTGGACCTTCAAATTTTACCGCCTGCATCGTCGTTCTTTTAAGCCATTTTTACATAGAGATATTACAGATAGAGTAGGCATGCTATAGGCGCCCATACAAGTGGGAGCGTCCGGCCGATAGAAAGAGAGACAGAATGATTTATGTATTGCTGTCTCTGTCTAATGGCGCATGCGCGTTGATTAGATTTCTTGTCAGAACATGAATCGAAACAGAATAAGATCTTTCCTGCAAT
>NC_046662.1:49982086-49984179 GCF_010883055.1 Belonocnema kinseyi | reverse complement strand
ATTCCAGCAAAAGCCATCCATTTCTGTCTTAAACCATCATCATCTGGAAACCTACAATAATTAAAACATATTTTCATGATAAATCATTATAAAGATAGTACTTTTATCTCCGGGTATTGGCTCTTTTTTTGCAGAGAACATAGTAGTAAGGCATATTCAACAACAAATGTTTAATAATCTTTGTAACCACATTATTTACATTGGGCAAATATAATATTTATTTACAGACGTACAGGTTACGTACGCACTTTACCGTTGCCCGTTGAATCACAGACTCGCATGCGCAGTACGCAACAAAAGAAAGAGATAGAAATACATAAATGATTCTCTTTCTCATTTCATTCGCAAGACGCTCTCACTTGTAGGCATGCCTACTCTATTGGTAATATCTCTATGCATTTTTAACAGCAAGGACGTCACACGTATAACCTAATTCTGAAAAAAGGTTATCTTCCCCAGGATTCACCGCGCATTTCAAATAAACTCGAGAAAGTGTATACATACTCCAAGTCGACTGTTTAAAAAATACAAAATACTTGAAGTGCTCTGTACTATAAAAAATTATACCTGGGAAAATATTACATCAGGAAAAATTCTTAAATTTTTGGGCAATTTTTCCGACGATTTAAGTAGACAACCTGAAATAGCTAAATTATTATTTAAAAATTGCATCACACTGCTTTTCGACTATTTTTTTAATTGATGCCACTATTGACCTTTTTTTTAAATTTCTCCGATGAGTGAAAGGCTAAAATCGTAAATTCCATTGTAAGTTCTGTATTTATTTAATTAACTTTTTCTCTTATTTTCTTTTTAATTAATTCTTTATTATTTCTAGTGTACTTTCTTCCAGGAAAGAAAGGAAAAATCGATAATTATAATAACAATGCCTCGACACGACGACAGTTTATTATAGTTTTAGTAAAGTGTCTTAAAGGAAAAATGAAACGAACCGGTGTTTTTAAAAAATGTATTAATCACATGTTCATAATTTTTCAGTACTAACATGTAGAAAACACATTCTTTATAACTATTCCTTATCCTCTTCTAAATTACAATCAGATTTGTAGGTAACATTAAAATACTAAACAATCATGATTTTGAAAAGTTGGATAAATTCTCGGCATTAAATAGCATGAAAATACTTAAAAATAAATAAATTATTAATTTCTTTGAATGCACTCGTTAATACCTCTACCATTGAGATATGTAATATCATACGTTCAAAGAGCATTCCAAATTAGGCTCAAATAATAGAGAAGATTTAAAATTTAGTAAATGTGTTCCCTGGGGCATAAAGAAAAAACTTTCGGATCGGTTGCCACAAAGTGTTAATAGTCCTTTGCTTAACACATGGTATTTTTCAAAATAATAAAATCAATTAACTTCTTTCTGATTTTTGTTAGAAGTTTGTCAACATTTTTAATTCGCAAAGAAATTTCGAAAAGCTTAAAAATTCGCTAAATGATGATCGCTTATCTACAAAAAAGATTTTTTGTTGTTATCGAAAAGTGTACTAAATGAGTGAAAAACACTTCAAACCAAAAGTTATTGTCCTTAAGCAGTTATACCTAAAAATTCTCCGACATTTTCGATATTTCGAACCAGTTTTTTTGTATTTATAAATATGGGAATTTTTTGTAAAAATAGTTGTTATAATTTCGGACTCCAAATACATAAAATATGTATGAGAGGTCATTTTCTTGTAAACCCCAGGCAATAAAACATTAGTGACATTGATTTTTTCCACATTTTTTAAATACATTGACAAGAATCACTAATATTCCTATCTGGTCAAATTCACATATAACATGCATTCATCACATTATGGAAATTAAAAAAAAAAGTTTTTATAATGATTTCGCACTTGTGTTCGAGTACTTCTTTAGGTATACTTGACAAGCAATCGGTAAAAAAACTATTTTGGGGAACAAATGCAAATTTTTGAAAATACTCAAAAACCGTTTCAAGGTATCTATAAATTTCTAGGCAATTTTTGTAGAAACCTTCAAAGAGGACTATTTTGGTTAGTTCTGAAACTTTTCTAAATTTCTTAACGGATATGGAAAACTTAAAACCTCTAATAAGAATTA
>NC_046662.1:49975740-49981986 GCF_010883055.1 Belonocnema kinseyi | reverse complement strand
AATAGAAATTGGGAATAACATTAATTCTTTAGGCCAAGTTATTTGTAAGCTGATTTGTATAAATAAAATTTTCCTTGGTTTCTTGAAAACATTTTAAATGATATTCAAAAATTTCAGATAGCTCGAAAACATATCTAAAAAAGACTTTTTAGCTTTTTTTGGTTTCGCAGGATATTAGAAAATTTTTCCAAAATATCTTTTAGACTATATCGAATTATTTGTGAAATTAACTAAAAATCTTCCCGATTATTTTTCCAAAATTTGTTTTTTCAAATAAAAAATAACTTGAAATTTTTCTTCGGAATCTTCAGGAAATCTTTGTATTATTAACTTGAAACCTTCTAAAACCTTTAAAAAGCTTCACAATTTTTGTTCGAAAATCTTAAGAAATCTATATTTTGTCTTCAATTTTGTTCAATCTATTCAAATTGCAAATAATTTTCAAAATATTCGAAAAACTTCTATATATTTATTAAACTAAATTAGACTGTTCCTAAAAATGTTTTAAATTACTTTGAAAGTCAAAAATGTACATTCAAATTTCCCAAAATCTTGTTAGATATTTAAAAAAAAACTTTTAAATTGTTTTGAAATGTTATTAAATATTCTCTTAAATATGTTATTACCGATAGAAAAATAATTCTACATTTTCTCAGGAATCTCAAAAAGCATAATTTCTTACAATTTTTTAAAATTTTAGAAAGCTTCCAAACTTTGTATTCGATATCTGTTAAAAATCTATCTTTTCCAAAAAAACTCCTCAAAATATTTGACATTTTAAAAATTTAAGTTTTTGAAAAAATGACAGAAGATACGAAAAAAATAAGTAGACACAAATTGTATATATTTATATTTTTGAATAATTCAAAAAGTATCAAAAAACTTATTGAATAGTTTTTCAAAATTTTCCCATCACTCTCCAAGTCGTGAATCGGAACATTTTTAAACTTGCTGCGACATAGTATTTTGCAAGTTTCGAATAAAATTTAATGTACCATAAAACCGCTTACTTCTAAAAAATTTACGCGAGATGAAAATGTTTTTTTCTTATTCCTCACGGGAGACTAACATTTTAAGTCAATTTGATCATTTTTTAAATTTTTGCGAATGAATACTCAGCGTTTTCATAAGAAAATTTTACTTGAAATAAAAGTCTTTACTTTGAAAATAAAGTATGCGTAATAATTATTTGGTTCTATTTGTTCCCGGCGTGATTGAAAAGTTTTCGTAAATATTCCATATTTTCAAATTATTTGGTAAGTTCAGAAAATGTATAAACTGGTTTTTCAATAATATCAAATCTCTGCCTAAGTCAGGAGTTTGATAATTTTTTTAATTGCTGCTACAGAAAACATTTTTTTGCGATAAAATTTCAATACACAATAAAACAGTTTACTTTCGAAAAACGTGCGCATAATAAAAAGAATATGGAAAATATTTATGAATTTCTATTTCTAAAATTCGTAATCTCTTTTAAAGTAATAAGTTTAATTATTTTTAGAACTTCTGCGACTATTTTGGCGCAAACCGAATTTGTTTGCGAAAAGGGATAAGTGTTTCTAACAACAACGTTTATTGTTGGCGAAGCTGTTAACTTATGTTAGGCATGCTAATTGTTGTTAAAATTTTTTTAAGAGAAATTTTGAAAGAAACCTAAAAGCCTGCATTTTTTGTCATAAAATGTGTTTCATTACTTAGATTTTAGAAACGAATTTTCCAAGAAGAAATTTTGAGAAATGTTCAGCTCTTTTGTATAACTTTTGTTGTTAGAAAAGGTGTTGTGTTCTTTTAATTTTCCAAGCAATTTTCCAAAAATAAAATTTTGCTGATTATCTCGAATTTTCAGTTTATTTTGTTACTTTTGTTAAAAGCTATGTCAAAGACTGTCAAAGGGGAATCGATTAGAATGATTTCTGTTGTTAGTAAAAGTTTTTTGTTATTCAAATCTTTTTAACCAATTTTCCAGAAAGAAATTTTGCTAGGTTTCTAAATGTTTAGTTTTTTTGTTAGTTTTGTCGCAAGTTATATAACAGGAATTGGCAAAGAAATTAATTAATCTTGCACACAAATTTTCAAGACAAAACTTTTGCGTTTTGGTGTTGCCTGATTGTTATCTTCTCATCAAATTTTGGAGATACAGACGGAAGTAAAAATCAAATCTTTTGTTCGTAAATTTCAGTTTATTTAGGGAAAAACAGGGAAAAAGTTCGAAATTTTTATTTTTATTTTAGCCATGATTAGGACGTATTCTAGCGCAAAAAAAAACGTGACCATAAATTTTCTGTGCGACTATTGGTTGCTGAGATATCGTCGAACAAAGACAAAAAGGGTTCTTTTTTATTTGAAGTTCGATATCTTAGTGAAAAATGGTTGATATTTTTGATCTTTTTTGCCCAAGAATTCTTTCTTAGAAGAAAATTAATATTTTATTGAATTTTTTTTCCTAAAAGTGATATTTTCTGGTAGAAATATTATTTCTTTTGGTTAAAAATTCAACTGTTTGGCTGACAATCTGTTTTGGTTAAGTGGATGGCGGACCATTTTGTTGAACCCTAACTTTTTTTATATCTGTTTAAATGTTTCTGATTTGAGATGAAAATATTTTTTGTTTTAAATATCTAACATCCTGTTTTTCTTTCAAATTTTTTTTTCGTTAAAGAATAATCACTTAAGTTTAAAATTTACGTCTGAAAATGAAAAAGAATTTTTTTTAAATTGTATATTAGTTTTTTTCAATCTCAAATTTGAAGTATTCTTTTCTTTCTATTTAAAGTTGATATTTTAAGTTGAAAATTCAGAGATTTGGATACAAATTTGTTTATTTTGTTACACATCGTATTTTTTGTAGAAAATTGAACTATCTGGTTAAGAATTCATCTATATTGTTGACAATGTAATATTTTTACTTGAAATGTACTAAATGTTTAATTTAAACATTCATTTAATTTGTGATTTCTTTGCAAATTCTGAGGCTTAAAAATGTAATGAACTTATTACTCTCAGATGTATTGTAAGTGTATAAATATTTAAATTTAAATTTAATCTTCCAGTTTAAAACAAGAATCGAATGATTATAGGTATATTAATCTTCTTTAGTAAAAACCTATAAGTAAAAACAAAAGCAGCTACTACAAATAATTTATTTTAACATTAGAGCTGAAAAAATGGTTTAAGATATATGGTTCCTAAATCTGATTAATATTTTAGCTTTGAAGTTGAATTTGAACATTGAATCAAAGGCTAGCTGAAGTAAGCAGAAATAAGTCTTAAAAATAAAAAGTTTTAAATTCTAAGAATTTTATAAAATTTGGCTAAAAGCTATAGTAATTATTTATACATTTTTATAAAATATAAGAATGCACATTATGTGGTATAAGAAATAGTGTAATAGTATAATAAATTGCAAACATAGGGAAGTGAAGTAAACGGTGTTTATTTACGTATTTTTTAATTTTATTACTGGAACAATATTTGAATGGTTGCAGTATACAGAATTAGGTATCTAACAAAACGAAAACAAAAATTTTAGAAAACCAAAGTAGCATTCCGTAAAATCGAAATCAGCCTATAAAGAATAAAGCATCATTTAAAAGAAATGAATTTTTTAAATAAAGTGGATCAACGTCAAACCAAGAAATAGGGAAACAATTAAAAAAGAATAAGGTGGTTTAATTTTCAATTAGGCATAGATAAATTTTCAAACAAAGAAATGAATCTCCAACCAAAAATATTATTTTTTAATAGAGTGTTTAAGTATCCAATCAAGTAGTTGAATTTTCAATCAAAACATTTAAATTTCCGAAAAAATCGAATAGTGAAGTTATCATTGAAAATATTAGTTTTTGAATAAAAAAAAAATTTCAACCAGAAAATTAATTTCTCTAACAAAAAGATAAATTTTCAACTAAAATAATGAATATTTAACACAAAAACTGAACTTTTAATAAAATAGTTCAATCTTCAACAAAGTATAGTGAAATTTTCAACCAAGAAGATTAATTTTCTACCAAAAAAGTATTTTTTTTAACAAATTGGTTCAAACATTCAACCTAGTAGTTGAATTTGAAACCAAAAAAGATGAATTTTCAATACAAAACTTAATAGTTGCCATTTAAAATAATGAAGATTTTAAATTTAAATACAAACTACTAATTTTTTTTTATTGAAAATTCATCTTTTTTGGTTTACAATTTAACTACTAGGTTAAATGCTTGAACCGATTTGTTAAAAAAATACTTTTTTTGTATAAAATTAATTTTCTTGGTTGAAAATTTCACTATACTTTGTTGAAGATTAAACTATCGCGTCCGAATGTGCTCGATTAGGGCTGCATGTCGGAGCGCAGTCACAAAAAATCAATAACTTTTGGACTACTGCAAAATACAAACTTTTTCTTCACCAAAATTTTCGTAAGAAATTGTAGAATCTGTTGGTACGTGAAAGAAATCTTATACAGGCGGAGAAGTTTTATTAATTTCCAATTGTTTAAAAAAAACGATTGTTTAAACAATAAAAAATGTTTTTTTTACCGAATTTTTTTTAGCGAAATATTTTAGGGGAGTTATTTTGATATAAAACCGAATCGAAAACTGTATAAATAAATTGAAAATAGAACTATCGATTTAATAGTGGCACACTTGAGATATTTTGACCCAAAAATTATTTTTCCATTTTCCTCCATGCATACTAAGGAAAAGCTTACGTAACTGACTTCGCGATTACTGTACATTTTCTCGTAACTGAAAATGTTAAATTCGACCTAAACGACTGTAGTATCTATGGATAGCACGGTAGTGTAGAGTGAGAAGAGAGATTACGGGAAGGGAGGAAAGAACGGTGGTGGTCAGTTCTCGATATCCCGTGTAATAAGACGGACGTTTGAGTCCCGGAGGTAATTAATTGCCGGTAATAATAAATGGAAATTATTCAGAATATTTGAATCCTTATTTGTGGTACACCTTCCCTTTTTGAGGATATTACAGTGGCGACGAGGATGTCGATTTTTGAATGTGAAAGAGCCCCATTGTGGGATACGAAATGGATTGGAATATTGTGACCGAAGGGTTTCGAGAACGGAAATCAGCATGGATATATACATTTCAAAAAGTCGACCTAATTAAAGTATGTGAGCGTTATAATATTAAATGCAGTGATAAAGATACGCTTGACGAATTAAGAAAAAAAGTCTCGGCAGTAATTAAAGAGACAAATAAAGAAGAGACAGTGGACGATAAGAACAAAGTGAGCAGTGGCAGTGAATTTAAAATGTCGTTCGCAGGAACGATGGTCGAACTTTTTAAAAAAGGAAACAATTGGAACGCATTTGAAAAACAGTTAGGTGCTTTTATATCATTAAATAATGTGGAAGATTCGAAGAAATCCGCGTTATTAATTACAAGACTATCATCCGCAGTGTTTGAAGAACTTCTGTCTGTGTGTGAAAATGTGGATCCATTAACATTGGATTACGCGGCATTAATTTCCAAATTATCGACTTTATACGAGCCTAAAGGTAATGAACACCTTTCACGATTTACATTTAGGGATCGAAAACAAAAAGAAGGTGAATCGATTAAAGATTACATGGTAGCTCTTCGAGGATTAGTAACCAAATGTAAATTTGGTACCAACGAAACGAAAGGACAATTGAAGGACCAATTGATTTCGGGAGTTAAATCTAAAACTATTCGTTATGAATTATTAAAAGAGTCAGACAAAACATTAGATGAATTACTGAAACTGGCAGAAACTGTGGAAATGGCTTTATCAGAGACGAACGACGATAAGAAGAAGGTTATCCTGTTCACTTAGTTACGGATAATTATTCGACATTCATGGGAGAAGCTTTTCAAAACTTTGTTAAAGTAAATGGTATACGACACAGTACGACCCCCTCGGGGTACCCTGCAACCAATGGAGCAGCAGAAAATTTAGTAGGTACAGTTAAAAGAAAATTAACTTGTTTAATAAAAGATAATTATTCAAGGAATGAAGCTTTAAGACGGTTTTTGATGGACTATCGGAGAACCCCATATGCTGCAACCGGGAAAACTCCTGCATTTTTAATGTTCGGAAAAGAATTGAGGACAAGTTTAAATTTATTACGTCCCCCTGCATTGCAAGATCAAATCTCACAGAACCAAGAAAGACAGATACGTAACCACCGGGGAGCACGAAATGTTGAGTTCAATTTGAAAGATATAGTTATGGTTCGAGATAAAAAAGGGGGGAAGGAAATATGGATTC
>NC_046662.1:49962619-49975640 GCF_010883055.1 Belonocnema kinseyi | reverse complement strand
TTCGAATTCTTTTTAAAAGTTTTGGAATATTTCTAATCCCTTTAAAACTCTTATAATTAAGAAATATCTTTTAAACTGAATCGAATCGTTTGTAAAATTACCCTCAGAAAGCTTCACACTTTTTGGTCGAAAATCTTAAAAAAATTGTCTTGAAATTTTTTTAAATCTTTGATAGCTTCCAAACTTTTTATTCAAAATTTATAAAAAATATACCTTCTTTCAAAATGGACTTAACATATTCATGCAAACTCCTGTTACAAAAAAAGAAAAACAAGAATCCATCGACTAAATTTGGACCACAACCTTTGGTCGTTGGATTCTTTTTTTTTGTAACAAGAGTTTGTATCAATTAGATTGTTGAGCGTTGAATGAGATTTTTAATTTGGATTTTTATCTAATTCTAATATCTCAAATTTTTCTCGAAATATTCGACATTTTTAAAATATCTTTGGAATTGAGAATGTTTACCTCAAAGCCTACAGAGCTTTAAGAAACTTAATCTTTAACGCGAATCGAGTAAAATGATTTCTGTTGTTATAAAATATATTTTGTTATTAAAATCTTTGAGGCGAATTTTCCAGAAAGAATTGTAGCTAGGTTCCTTAAATGTTTATTTTTTTTGCTAGTTTTGTTACAAGTCATATAACAGAAATTGTCAGAAAAAATGAATACAATTTACAAACAAATTTGAAAAAAAGGGGTTTTTAAAAATATTTCAAGAAAAAATTTGTTGAGTTTCTCAACCTTTCAGTGTTTTTGTAAATTTTGTAAATTTGTAATTTTTCCAAGGATGCAAGCTCCAAAGATAAGAGCAATTCAAAGAAACGAGCGTCCCGAATCCAAAGGATCGAGCGGAAGTTTTTCCCCTCTGCTTCCGTTGGTTTGTGCGTGTCTTGTCGCGCATTATCACCGAAATTTAAAGCTTGCATGAGTGGGAGATCCTTTCATGCTCGCATTTTTGCGAGCATAAAGGATAACAAGCATAACAAGCTAAAGCTTGTTCCTCATGGGTAGATTAGCGAAATCCAACAGAATTTTTTCTTGAAAATTTGTTATCAAGGTTAAAAGAACATAACACCTTTTCTAAAAACAAATATGATAAAAATCTAACAGAGTATTAAACATTTTCGAATTAATCTGCCTTTTCTCGAAAAGTCAAGCTTAAATTTTCCTTACCTAAAGTAATTCCACATCTTTGTATTCAGATTTAAATTCTCTCGCATACCTGCTGAGCCCGAGGACCGGATTCACCGTCATAGTCTTATACAAGTGATCTATGAATATCTCGTCTATTCCTTCCAAACATTTATCTACCTCTTACACCCATTGATTGTAAATTTTGTTCCTAGCTTTATCTCATATCAATATGTGTCCCATATCTTCGTTCTGTTCTCAACAGAATCTACAGTCTACGTTTTTATACCCTTTATTTCCTGCTTTTCCGTTTCCAGAACGTAATCTTGTCCATTCCATATGGTCCTCACAATCAATTCCCTTATCTTCCAGTAACCTTACCCTCCCTCTGGAATGTTCTATCTTCTGTAAATAACACAACAAAAAGAATCTTCGAATTCAAGCCGATCATTCCGTATTTCCTTATCTCTCATCACTTCAATGCCAGTTTTTAGTTTTTCTATAAACTCATCTTCCCCCCCGCTTCTCCCTACAAAATTTAAAATTTCTGGTTCTCCTAATTCTGCAAAAGCCGTTTTTAAGCTTTGACTCTACCCAGAAGGGTTATTCTTGATCGACCTATGTTCGAATCACTTCTATTTGATTCTGTTCTCCAAATATATCCATGTGTATTATTATCAATTCCCAGTACCATTTTAAAAAAAACCTAGGTTGAACTTTCTCCATTTCCTCTGTATTCTCCCATCACCAATTCTCGACTCCATACAGTCCTCCTGATTTCGCAAGTATATCCATTAGGTAAAGCCTTATTCTTAAACCACCTATATTGGTGCTGGTCATCACTCCCCAAGCATTATTAGTCGCTTTCTGTATTTCTCCCACCATGATTTTGATATTTTTGCCGTAGATCCCCGATGACGAAAACCAGAAACCTAGATAATTTTAGTGATCCACTACGTCAATTTTTTGCCCTGCAATACTTCAATTATATTCTTTTCCTTTCCTTATTTCTAAAGAATAAATCTCATCCATGTCACCAATAAAAATATTACACAGAGTAGGGCTTCAGGGTACACTCCTGCCTTACCTTCTACCTGTTACAGTCTTTCTAAATAAAATTTGTCTGTCTACCATATCAAATGCCCCTTTAAAGTCTGTAAATGCTACCTATAATTTACCACTTTTTCTTTTAATCTTGTTATTAATCAAAACATTTAAAGCAAAAATATATGGTCTCTTGTTGATCTCTTACTTCTGAACTCCGCTTGGCTTTCTTTATAGATGCCTTATTTTTCTAGCCACCTCCTGATACCTTCGTCCTTTTTTGAGGCCGAAATTGTATAACCTGTGTCTGATAGCGATACTCCTCTGTCATTTTCCGTATCATATTCATTCCCTCCTTTAAATATTGAGGCTATGTTTTCATTTTCCCTACCCTTGTTTTCAAATCGTTTCTTTTTTCCTATATTTCTAGTCATT
Source organism: Belonocnema kinseyi (assembly GCF_010883055.1). NCBI lineage: Eukaryota > Metazoa > Arthropoda > Insecta > Hymenoptera > Cynipidae > Belonocnema > Belonocnema kinseyi. Next base: position 49,973,027 of record NC_046662.1, on the reverse strand, counting down.
CCGACTCTTTATGCTGCTTCCCCAACGTATTCTTTAAATCTTGTCCACCTTTCTTGCCACGCTTCCGGCCTCTTAGTTTCGTCTCACAGTTTCAGTATTTACTTCTCGAATCTTTTTTCCTTACTTTCGTCTCATATAAATCATTATAGTACTTCCCGCCTGTCCTGTTTCTTTTGTGCTATACTGGTATCTGGTCACTTACCTCCAAAGTGAATGTTACTGTAAGATTATCTGATTCGATTCACGCTTCTACACTGATTTCACTAACAGAAAATTCTTCATCGTTTGTCAAACTAACTATGTAATCGAGAACCGATCCTCTGTCACCACAGATATGCGTCAATTTGCCATCTCTGTCGCTCTGATTCTCCTATTTAGAATTTGTAGCCCCTGATTATAGCAAAATTCTAATAATTTCGTTTCTACCGTATTGATTAATTTATCCTTTGATTTTGTATCTTTTTACAATATGTTGGCTTGAAACTTCTCTAATTGATGTATACCCTCATCTCTGTCTATATTTCTCAATCCCTGCACTTCCCATATTCTCGCATTCAAATTATCCGCTACAATGAGAGACTCCCCCAGCTCCGTCCTTCTTCTATCTTATTTTTTAAAGTCTTTTGTACATTTTTAATGCCGACGTTGTTATACAATGCCATTATTTTTCCTTTTTTCCCATTCGCTATTAATAATTTAGTCTCTAATATTTAATCATAGTCCCATTCACTCACTCACTCCTTCACTTCATATTTTTCTTAGGCCAACCAAGAGCCCTCCCTTATCCCTACGTTTTTCGTATCCCTCTCCGCTGGTTTTACATACTACAACATCGTTAGAATTCAATGTACTTTTGAAATATTTCCAAGAAGGTGCTTCTAACCAAGTGTCTTGAAAAATCACTAAGTCATAGTTCCTGCGAAAATCCCACGTCTTCCAAATATTTCTGGAGCCTGCAATGTTGCATTAAACTGCTTTAGTGCGTACTACCTTCACGAAATCGGCAGATATCTATTTCTTCTTTCTTCTTGTACCAAATGTATTTATTCTTCCCTATGGTTCATTTTATGTAGTCGCTACTTGCTAGTAAGCCATTCTCTCGTGCCCTTGTCACCTCACTCTCTATCCATTCTAATACATGGGTTTCTCGTCGCGTCAAATCATCTTTAATTTAGAGTACCCCCTACTTATTACTCTGAGCTCATTGCTTACAATTACCACTCCGATTAATCCACATAGCGTATCTTGTATCCTTCTCTTTGCTTTTCACCAACTACTCGCTCCGAGTCATTGTATCAGAACCCAATTTTTCATATCTTGTGTTTCTCTCATTTCGTACTCAATTTCTCCGTTGATTGGCCACTTTCACTTTTCCTGCTGCTCCTTTCTAGGTTCTAGGTTGTTCCTGTTTTCCCTATCTTCGTTGTGAGTATTTATAGTATTTATTCCGTTGCTTCAATCAATGGTCACTGATATTTATTTTTAAAGCTGTTCAAGATGGTATTCCAATTCCATTATCCTATCTTTCAATACGATATTCTCCTCTCGACACTCTGCTTCTGATTTCACTAACAGAAAATTCTTCATCGTTTGTCAAACTAACTATGTAATCGAGAACCGATCCTCTGTCACCACAGATATGCGTCAATTTGCCATCTCTGTCGCTCTGATTCTCCTATTTAGAATTTGTAGCCCCTGATTATAGCAAAATTCTAAAAATTTCGTTTCTACCGTATTGATTAATTTATCCTTTGATAGATTGATTTGAGTATTTATTCCGTTGCTTCAATCAATGGTCACTGATATTTATTTTTAAAGCTGTTCAAGATGGTATTCCAATTCCATTATCCTATCTTTCAATCCTCTCGACACTCTGCTTCTCCCTTCCTGGATTTTACTAGAGCTGTTAATGCGGCTGCGTTCTGTTTTTCAATCTTTTTCAGATCTTTCAATTTCCGCTCAGTTTTTTTAATATATCCCGCAATTCTATTCTTTTTCCGGGGAATTATTCCTGTGTTTCTCCTTGCTACCTGTTTGCCCGCAATTTTCCTTTTTTGTCTTGAAATCGGCCTGCTTCTTTTTATGATCTGATTGAGCTTCCAGTGGATCCCCCGTATAAGTATTTCTCCTGTCTACTTCTTCTGTTGGAATAACTTTATTTATTGACTCTATTCCCTACCTTCTCTTGTACTATTTTCTCTCTTTTTTTAAACATTTGTGATTTGAAACCCTCCTTAATTACTGATCCGCACTCGTTTCCAACAAAAAAAAAATTATTTTTCCCCACATTTAACCATTCATGGCGGCCATGTTGTCGGCGCTATGATGATCTGCTATAACCTTAATTTTCAGGTCGCCTATTTTGTTGACACTTGAAGTATTTTTGTGGAAAATCATTTCTTAGAATTGGAACCACGCATTTAAAATTTACTTTTCTGTTAGAAATTATTTCTGGTGTCAAGATTTATCATTTTTATTTAAAGTTTTTGCCTTGGGTTGAAAATTTGACCAAGTTTTTTAAATACGTTTTTTTTGTTTTAAAAAATAATTTTTAACTGCAAAATCTACTACTTCGTTTTTGGTTACAAATTGATATTTTTTAGTTGAAAATGCAATATTTTAATTGAAAATTGATCCTTTCTAGCAGAAAAGTTCATGATTTGGATAAACATTTGTTTATTTTGTTGAAAATCGTCCTTTTCATAGAAACTTTAATTAGTTAAGAATTCATCTATATTGTTAATAATATCATTTTTTTACTTCGAAAGTAAGGAATTTAAAACGTTAATATTAAAATAATGGACTTTAGAGAGAAATTCAAAAAATTATCTCGAAAATAACATTATTTAAAATAAACTCGCGAAATTGTATATAGACTCCGAGTTGATTGTTTGAGAAAATTCAAAATAATTGAATAGCTCCGTACTATGAAAAATAATACCTGGAAAAATATCAAGACATCAAGGAAAACCTGGAATTGTTGGAGAATATTTTTCGAAGGCTGAAGTACAGTCTGAGGCTAAAATGGTAACTTATATTGTAAATTATCTATTTCTATAATTACATTTCTTAATGATTTTTCTTTTTAATTAGAAATTGCAGAAAGAAATAGCAGGTGCTGAACATCTATTGTACCCAGACTGAAGACATGAGGCCAAATTCTTATGGTTTTAATACGGTTTCATGAAGTAAATTGAAACAAGCAGGCTTTTTTTTACATTTATTACTCACACCTTAATAATTTTTTAGTACTGGCGTATAAAAAACACATAATTTATAAGTATTTCTTATGCTTTGCTAAATCATAATCGGATTAGTAGTTGCCAATAAAACAATAAACAATAATAAACAATCGACGACTGTTTGAGTGATCTAAGCAAAAATAATTGGCTTGAAAAGTACAGTGAGAAATAATGGTTGTAAGTTTATTTCTTGGTTGTCCCGTTGCATTTCAACAATTTGAATTGATTTAAATTGTGAAAGGTCTTTTGAGAAGGTGTTATTCTTTCTAAAACATAAAAAAGAATTGTTTTTTGAAATAATTTAGATTAATTATATTTTCTTAATATGTGGGCGTCTGCATAAAAAGGGCCAGTATATAATCGAGTAAATTACTGGAATTTCTAAACCAAGGAAAGCTACTTAAGTTGCACTTGGGAACTTTTATAGTCAGAGCTTTGAAACTTTGTACTGTTCTTAGCAATATTTTACACATTAAATAACATATAAAAATACTGAATTTCAACACTGTTATATTAAGGCCATTATTTAGTTATTTATTTGAATATAAACTCAAGTACATCTATCATTGAAATAATCAATAGCATAGGTACAGATAAAATCACAATTAAAGATCAAATAATCAGGAAGATTTAAAATCTTGTAAATTAAAAATTCGCTTAATTACGGCCGCTCATCTGAAAATAAAATTTTTTGTTGTTTCCGAAAAATATACTAAATAAGTGAAAAACACTTTATTTTAAAACATATTCTTCTTAAAGGGTTCTAACAAAAGATTCCTAGACATTTTCCGATATTTTGAATATTTTTTTTTCTTATTTCTAATAATATGCATTTTTTTAAATCAGTTGTGACTTTGTGACTCCAAAGACCTAAAATATGTCTAAGAAGTCACTTTCTCGTGAAACTCCGGCAGTGAAACATTAGTCACATTGATTTGATTTGTTTTTGACTTTTATTTAATCCATTGATAGAAATTACTAATATTTCTATGTCGTCATATTCATATAAAAATAGCATCCAACACATATTACGGAAATTAAAAAAAACTTTTTAACAATAAAGAAAATCAATGCTTCAAAAGATTTCGCACTTGAGTCCAAATACCATTTTACATGTACTTTAAGCAGTCAGAAAAAAGATATTTTGGGGACAAATTCTCACTTTTCGAATTACTAAAAAAAGATTCGAAATATTTATAAATTTTCGAGCAATTTTATTGGTAACCTTTAATCTTTAATCTTTACTTTACTTTTTAATTTTGGAAAACATCGGAATACATCGGAATATATTATAATACTTCAGAATATTTAGGAATATTTTTACAGTAAATCCCAGAGATACGAGGGTGTGGTGAAAAGTTTCCGACTTGAACTAGAGATAGCGCCAGCCGGTCTAATTATTAGCTTGTATTCTATAGTACTATATCTCACTAGCTTGTATATTAATTTTAAGTCGATTGCTCTATTAGTATATATTTAAAAGCCTACTGAACAATTCACCCCGATTGTTTCTGCAAAAATGGCAAAATCAGAGAAGCACGTACTCATTAAATACTTTTATTTAAAAGGCCTAATACTACTTCAAATTAAAAAGGAAAGGATTCCAAACTGAAAGACTCCTCTCTATCATATTCGACGGTTAAACAGTGGATTTTTGAATTTAAGAAAGGCCGCAAGAGCACTTCTGACGAACCACGTTTAGGACACCCCGTTGAGGTCACAACTCCCGAAATGATAAAAAAATTCATAAAATGGTGATAGAAGACCACAGATTTAAGGTAAGTGAGATAGCTGAGGCTACTAGGATGTCAACTGAGTGTGTACACAATATTTTATATGAACATTTGGGTATGGAGAAACACTGTGCTAGGTCAATGCCACGTTTGCTAACAGTCGATAAAACAGTCGAACAACAAGTCAAACAACAGTCGAAACAATGGATTTGAGTGCGTGAACCAACCCCAAAGAAGGCAAGAACAGTTTTATCGGCCAATAAGGTTAAGGCGACTGTTTTTCGAGATCCGAAGGAATTATCTTAATTAGATTTCCTGGAAAAGGGTAAAACGATCACGAGTCAATACTACGCAGAGCTATTGCAACGCGATAACTGAAATCAACGAATTGAAGTTAGAATTGTTCCCCAACCACCATATTCACCAGATTTGGCCTCCAGCGACTATCATCTGTTCCCTAACCCCAAAAATGGCTCAGTTAAAAAATTATAGAGCAACGAGGAAGTCATCGATGCTGTAAATGTGTATTTCGAGGGACTTGACGAATCGTTCTATTAAAATGGCAGCACTGCATCAGAGCACCGTTATGAGAAATTTATTAGTCTTGCGGCAGATTGAGTTGAAAAATGAGGTAAAAATCAAAACAGGTTGTTTCTCCTTATCAGGCCAGAATTTTTACTTACATTCAGAAGGACGAGGGCAAGCTGTGGTTGGAAATGTAAGGATTGCGTGATCGGTGGGTCTTTAGGATCATCACGAGGACGGGCGTTAAAACCGGCTATCTGAGAAAATGCAATGATGCACACCAGAAGGAAGACAGTAACAGTTCTCAGGAGCACCATGTTGAACGTTGAATGATTTTGAGATGTTTTTTATATGGCCTTATACAGTCGAAATTTTCCCCTCCTTAGCTTATTGCCGGTGCGTCGCAACAATCACTATCGTAAAATATCGTTAAAGGTCTGCAATGGAGTGGAGGCATTTCCCGTTGTTCAGTCTATAAACTCAAGTACATAAATTTTATCGTGCCTTTAAACGCAGTTTTTGTTACGTCTATATACTGTGTCATACCACCAAGTAAAATGGAAAATATTTCTTCTCCTTTTTATGATGAATTTTGGTTTCAAGAGGCTTTTAAGATCTAATAAGTTAAGGTCCAATAATTAAAGTAAAAATATAATCTATCGTTTTACTTTTTTCGCGAATTATAATATATTAAACAATCATTATTTTTCATTAACTTTTGTGACTCAATTTCATATATTCTTTGAAAGTATTGAAAACGAAATTGGATTTAAATTTTCTCTTCTGTTATCTTTTACTGTTTATCTGGAACAAAAAATAATTAAAAAGTAGTTGAAGTTCGGTTTATAATGAATTCTTCTCACTCTTTTTTTTAACTTCTCACTTACTTGTTTCTCCTTGCTGTAACTTTACGTGCCGCTCATCGCAGTACAATAAAGTTCTTTTTTACTCCCGCTTTGCGGACAGATACACTCCGCTTGTTCTGCCTATTTTAGATAAATATAATTTTTCATAACTTTCAACTTTGACTGCGTTATGTGAAATGGTTTTTTCTTGCACCAAAAAAAATACGAATTATTTCATTGGCTAAAAGTCAATACTGACAAGAATAACAGCCGGGAAAAGTGGTGGGGATTCAACAAAGTCAATGATATAGGAAAAACTTTAAGTATAACATTAAATGTCTCGTATAATGTATTTTTTAAATCCAGTCTTCTCCAAAACTGAAACGGGTATTTGTATGCATTTATTTTCAGGCGAAAAATTATTCCAAGTACTGTAAAAGCTTCCGTATTAGAAGTAATTTATTTAAAAAAATATTTTTGAGCACAAATTAATTTTTAATTATAAAGTACTTTTTTGATCATTCCCGGAACAATAAATTCAGGATGTTTACTGTACCGAAATAAATTATTGTTGTGTCAAAATAATCTTTGGATACTTGTTAGAAAACAACAATTCTGGATTTTTCTGGAATATTGTAGAATTTTTCAGAAATTTCTTGAAAGAGATGGCAAGGGCAAGGACTTCTTTACAGAATTTTCCGTAAGATTAACCCGATTTCCAGATCATTCAGGGCTATAATTATGGAAAATTTCGATTTACCAATATTAATGCTGTAATTGACTTCGCCAATTGAATCGTGAATTTAAACATTTTTAAACTTGCTGCGACATAGTATTTTGCAAGTTTCGAATAAAATTTAATGGACTAACATTTTAAGTGAATTTGATTATTTTTTAAATTTCAGCGAATGAATACTTCGTGTTTTCATAATAAAATTTTACATGAAATAAAAGTCTTTACTTAAAAAAAAAATATGCGTAATAATTATTTGGTTTTATTTGCTCCCGGCATGATTGAAAAGTTTTAGTGAACATTTCATGTTTTCAAATTATTTGGTACGTACAGTAAATGTGTAAACTTGTTTTTCAATAATATCAAATCTCTGCCTAAGTCACGAGTTTGATCATTTTTTTAATTGCCGCTACAGCAAACATTTTTTTGCGATAAAATTTCAATACATAATAAAACTGTTTACTTCTGAAAAATAAATAACAATAAAAAGAATGTGGAAATTATTTATGAATTTCTTTTTCTAAAATTCGTAATCTCTTTTAAAGTTATAAGTTTAATTATTCTCAGAACTTCTGCGACTCTTTTGGCACAAATCTAATTTGTTTGCGAAAAGGGATAAGTGTTTCTAACAACAACTTTTATTGTTGGCAAAGCTGTTAACTTATGTTAGGCATGCGAATTGTTGTTAAAATTTTGTAAAGAGAAATTTTGAAAGAAACATAAAAGCCTGCATTTTTTTTATAAAATGTGTTTCATTATTTAGATTTTAGAAACGAATTTTCCAAGAAGAAATTTTGCGAAATGTTCAGCTCTTTTGTGTAACTTTTGTAGTTAGAAAAGGCGTTGTGTTCTTTTAATCTTTGAAACAATTTTCCAAAAATAAAATTTTGCTGCGTATCTCGAATTTTCAGTTTATTTTGTTACTTTTGTTAAAAGCTATATCAAAGACTGTCTAGTTAAAATCGATTAGAATGATTTCTGTTGTTAGAAAATGTGTTTTGTTATTCAAAGCATTGTAACGAATTTTCCAGAAAGAAATTTCGCTAGGTTTCTTAAATGTTTAATTTTGTTGTTAGTTTTGTCACAAGTTATATAACATAAATTGGCAAAGAAATTAATTAATCTTGCACACAAGTTTTCTAGGAAAAACTTTTGCTGGGTTTCTGGACTTTTCAGTCTTTTTATTACTTTCGTTAAGCGTTATGAATCAGAAATTTTGGAAAAGAATTAAAAAAGGAAAGCTTCCTGGATTACGCCAATCTGGAATTTTTTTGTTAGTTTTATTACAAGGTATATAAAATAAATTTTAAAAGGAGTCGAAAGGGGTGACTTTTGTTGTTACAAATGGTGTTGCGTAATTGTTATCTCCTCAACAAATTTTGGAGATACAGGCGGTATTGAAAATATAATTTTTCGTTCGTAAATTTCAGCATTATTTGCGAAAAAATAGGGAAAAAGCTCGACGTGACCATAAATTTTCTGTGCGATTATTGGTTGCTGAGATATCATCGAACAAAGACAAAAGGGTTCTTTTTTATTTAAATTTCGATATCTCAGTGAAAAATGGTTGTACCAATGTTTAAAAAAAAAAATTGTAGCTGAATAAACAAGCTATTCTGCCTATGCCATAGCTAAACTAGAAAAAATTTCAAGCTCGCTGATTTAAAAAAAAAACAGCAAAAAAATTTGTAACATTTTTTTCTCACACTACTTGTTGAACTTGCGCGAAAGAAGTAGCTCCGAAATTCTTTTTGCTAAAAGGTACTCAAAACTGGAAACCGAAAGCTTCAAAATGCTCTTTTCAAGACCTTGATATGACCATCTTTAACTGAGATACAGCATTCTAAAAAATCTGTAAAAATTCGGAATATTTTTTTGACTCTTTAACTTTTTCTATTAGTGTATATATGTTATGTTTTTGTAAACTGATATTTTTTAGGTCGAAAAATCGACTGTTTTGTAGTTAATTCGTCTTTTTGGTTTGAAAATTATCGTTTTTGTTAGAGCTTATATTTTTTATTTGGTAATTCAACTATTTTGTAGAAAATTCGTCTTTTCAACTTGATAATTCAACAATTTGGTTGATATTTTTGGTCTTTTTTGCCCAAGAATTCTTTCTTAGAAGAAAATTAAAATGTTATGGAAAATTAATTTTTTTCTTAAAAGTAATATTTTCTGGTAGAAATGTTATTTCTTTTGGTTAAAAATTCAACTGTTTGGCTGACAATTAATCTGCTTTGGTTAAGTGGATGGCGGACCATTTTGTTGAACCCTTACCTTTTCTTATTTGGGTTTAAATGTTTCCGATTTGAAATGGAAATTTTTTTTGTTTTAAATATCAAATATCCTGTTATTACTTCAACTTGTTTTTGTTGAAGATTAATCACTTTAGTTTAAAATTTATTTATGAAAATAAATTTTTTTTAATTGGATATTAATTTTTTTCAAATTCAAATTTGAAATATTCTTTTCTTTCTATTTAAAGTTGATATTTTAATTTGAAAATTCAGCGATGTAGATACAAATTTGTTTATTTTGTTTAAAATAATATTTTGGATTCAAGAAATGATTTTTTTTTTTTGGTTTCTTTGATTTCAAACATTTCTAAGCTGGATATTTTAGTCGCACTAATTTGACTCGTTTGGATATTTACAAAGAATGAAAAAACATTCACAATAGACCAGCGAAATTTCACACATGCTCCAAGTCGATTGCTTAAAAATTGCTTAAAAATTGCTCATCTGAAAATGGAGATTTTTTGTTGTTTCCGAAAGATATAATAATTTAGTGGAAAACACTTCAAACCGGAAATTATCCCCCTAAACAAATTTTTGTCCTTTCTGACTCGAAAGACCTAAAATATTTCTAAGAAGTGACTTTCATATAAACCTCCGGCAGTGAAACGTTGGTGACATTAATTTTATTTCTTTTAACGTTTTTTAAGTGTATTGACAGAAATCAATAAAATTCCTATATTGTCAAATCCACATAAACACAACATCAAACACATATTATGGAAATTAAAAAAAAACCTGTTTAGAATAAAAACTATTAATGCTTCGAACTATTTCGCACTTGAGTTCGCGTACCTTTTTATGTATACTTTAGGAACAGTCAGAAAAAAGCTATTTTGGGAAAAAATGCCAATTTTTGGAATTTCTCAAAAACAGGTTTAAAGTATCCATAAATTGTTAGGCAATTTTGGTAAAAACCTTTAAAGGGGACTATTTTTGTTAGTTCTGACGCTTTTTTAAATTTCTTTACGGATTTGGAAAACTTGAAAACCTCTGATAAGATTCAAAGATGAAATAAGTAAGTTTTACATTTAAA
>NC_046662.1:49960415-49962519 GCF_010883055.1 Belonocnema kinseyi | reverse complement strand
TTTGTTAGTTCTGACGCTTTTTTAAATTTCTTTACGGATTTGGAAAACTTGAAAACCTCTGATAAGATTCAAAGATGAAATAAGTAAGTTTTACATTTAAAAACTTGTCAGAAATATCAAAATTTCTAATTTTAGACTTGCATCATGACATTTCTATCCGAGAAGCAGTAAATTTAAATGATGCATGATGATTGATGATGCGGATTCAATCGCGGAGTCGTAAAATCGTGTTTGTTTTGTCGGAATACCAAAAAAATACCTTATAGAGTGTGAGAATATTTTGAAATATTCTGGAATACATCGGAATACGTCGAAATATTTTGGAATATTTGGGAACACTTAGAAACGTCTGCAATATAACGAATATCAAGAAGTTTCGAGTGTAAAATAACTTATACCTACATCGTGTGTATCTGAAATGTTATCACAGTATAGGCGAGAAATATTATTCATCTGAAAATAATTGCAAACGCTACAATCAAATGAAAACTACAATTATCCGATGGAAGATAATTTTTATCACGAGGTGGACAAAAATGATCCTTTGTCGGGTAATTGCAGTTGTCAATCGTTGGCAACGTTCTTATCTAAATCTGGATAAGTAATATCCCTCGGATTCACTAAGATTATATTTAAAAATAAAAGATTAGGAAAATTGTTACTTACACGTGCAATGAACATCGCAACCTTTTTCGTTTGCCGGCGGAGGCAGCACCGGTATGACACCATATTCGGGTGGAAGTATCTCGTAACTTCGAGGAAGAGAGTCAGAAACGGCTATCTGAGAAAGTGCAATGATGCACACTAGGATGAAGATAGTAAAAGTTCTTAGGGATACCATATTAAACATTGAATAAATTAAAGATGTATTTCACATGACCTTATATCGTCGAAATTTAACCCCCGTTAACTTATTCCCGGTGCTTCGCAACAATCACTACCGTAGAATATCGTCAAGTTGTCCACTGGGTGGGGGCCAAGGATTTTTACGTTGGTTAGTCTATAAACTCAAGCAAGTCAATTTTATTGTGCCTTAAAACGCAATTTTTGTATTTAGAGGCCTGTGAGATCTAATAAGTTAGGTTTAATAATTAAGGTCATGATATAATCTATCTTTTATTATTTTTTTTGCATATTTCAATATATGAAATTGGATTTTAATTTTGTCTTCCGGCATCTGTTACTGTTCACCCAAAACAAAAAATACGAATTATTTCAGTGGTTAAAAGTCAATGCTTCCGATTTGTGATAAAATTATCGGAAGAGAAAATAATAAAATGTGTTGAATAATTTATTTTTTAAATTGAGTTTGCTCCAAAACTGGAAAGGGTTTTTGGATGCATTTATTATTAAGCAAAAAATAATTTCAAGTACTATAAACGTTACCGTATAAAAAGCAATTTAAAAACAAATGTTTTCGAGAACAAATTCTTTTTTGATTATGAAGTGCTCTTTTTATCATTCCTAAAACAATACATGGTACTACTTAGGATGTGATTATAATAACGAAAGAGATGGTTGTTGTGCAAAAGGAATCTTTGGAACATCGATAGACAACAACATTTCTGGAGTTTTCTAGAATATTTGAGAATTTCTCAGAAACTTCTTGAAAGAGATGGCATGATCTAGAAAATATAATAAATTTTTGCAATATAATAGAGAGGTTCAAGGACAAGGATTACTGTTACAAAATTTTCCGCAAGACTAGCCGGATTTCGAGGTCATTTAGGTCCAGCGTTATGGAAAATTTCGTAATACTTCATTTTTTGGTAAAATAGAATCTGCAATGGCGAACTATGTGCGCGTACAGTTTTTCGATTTGACTCGAAATTCAAAATTAAAAAAAAAATTGCAGACATATCGAAAACATATATAAAAAGTACCTACTAAAGGTTTTTTTGTTTTATAGAATATTGTCATATTTTGAAAAAACCTTAGTTTAGATTAAAATGTAGTTCAAACTTGTGGATGTTTGAAATAAAATACAAACAATTTTATAAATTTTCGAATTCTTTTTAAAAGTTTTGGAATATTTCTAATCCCTTTAAAACTCTTATAATTAAGAAATATCTTTTAAACTGAATCGAATCGTTTGTAAAATTAC
>NC_046662.1:49943137-49960315 GCF_010883055.1 Belonocnema kinseyi | reverse complement strand
TTCGAATTCTTTTTAAAAGTTTTGGAATATTTCTAATCCCTTTAAAACTCTTATAATTAAGAAATATCTTTTAAACTGAATCGAATCGTTTGTAAAATTACCTTAAAATTTTCTACGTTGTTATTCCAAAATTAGTTTTCACAAGTTAAAAGATAACTTTTAATTTTTGCAGGAATCTTCAGAAAATATTTGTATTATTAATTAAAAACGTTTGAAAACCCTCAGAAAGCTTCACACTTTTTGGTCGAAAATCTTTAAAAAATTGTCTTGAAATTTTTTTAAATCTTTGAAAGCTTCCAAACTTTTTATTCAAAATCTATAAAAAATATACCTTCTTTCAAAATGGACTTAACATATTAATGCAAACTCCTGTTACAAAAAAAGAAAAACAAGAATCCATCGACTAAATTTGGACCACAATCTTTGGTCGTTGGATTTTTTTTTGTAACAAGAGTTTGCATCAATTGGATTGTTGGGCGTTGAATGAGATTTTTAATTTTTAATTTTTATCTAATTCTAATTTCTCAAATTTTTCTCGAAATACTCGACATTTAAAACATATTTTTGGAATTCTTTTAAAATCTTATCAAGTTTCTAGGAAAATTTAGTGTGCAATAAAACCGCTTACTTCTAAAAAATGTATGCGTGATAAAAATTATTGTTTTTATTTCTCCCGGCAGAATAAAATGTTTACTGAATTTGTTCATTTCTAAAATTCCTGCAATCAAATACTTCGCGAATATTTCGGCGTGATTAAAAAGTTTTAGTGAAAAATTATATATTTTCAAATCATTTGAAAAATGCAGAAAATGTATGAATTTGTTTTTCAGGAATGTTCAATCGCTGCACAAGTCGTTGTTTGATAATTTTTTAAATTGCTCTGAGAGAATACTTTGTTTTTGCTATAACATTTTAATACACACTAAAACTCTTTACTTCAGAAAAACGTGCGCGTAAGATGGATTCGACTTTTTGTTTCTAAAATTTTTCGCGTAGATTTCCCATCAAGGAACACAACAGACAAGGTTAACATTTGACGAGAACCTTCGAACTTTTTTAAAGAAAATCAATGAATTTTAAAGAATTTAGAAATTGTTTACACTTCATAATTATTAAAAATAGTGCACTAGTTATGGTAGCATCATTAAAATTTATATGTCCTTTGAAAATAAACCCTTTAACTAGCGATTCGTGTTGTAGGCATTCAACTTTGCTCATTATTTTTGAAGCAGCGCAATTTTACTGGTGAATTATATATAAATCGGTTTTAAGTGAAAAATTTACTTATTTTTAGCTAAATACCACTGACAGACGAAGAAATTTGTAATAAAAAAATGGTGGTGTGTATTTCGATTTTTTTTTGTTACTTCTGTTACAAGCTATGTAACAGAAATTTTAAAAGGAATGGAAAACAATTTTTTTTGTTGGCAAATCATTTATGTTATGTTAGGCATGCTTCAAAATTGTTAAGAAGGCAATTTCGCTATATTACACGATAGTTTAGGTTATTTTGTTAATTTTGTTAAAAAAATTTGTGTGAGAAATTGTTAAAGGAACCGAAAATACTCACTTTTTCGTCATAAAATGCGTTTTGTTATCTAGATCTTGAAAACAAATTCCCCAAGAAGAATTTTGCCAAATCGCATTTTTAGCCCTTGTGTTAGTTTTCTTAATTTAATTTGTGTAAAAGATATACCAGAGAAACCAAAAGGAGAAATGTTGTTGTTATTAGAAAATGTGCCGTGTTATGTTAATCCTTCAAACGAATTTTTAAGAAAGAAGTTTTTCTGAATTTCTTGAAATTTCAGTGTTTTGGTTACTTTTGTTGAAACCTATGTAAAATAATTTCGCGAGGAATCGAGTAAAACGATTTTTGTGGTTATAAATTATATATTGTTATTTTCATTTTGGAGGCGAATTTTCCAGAAAGAAATGTGGCTAGGTTCCTTAAATGAAATATTTCAAGAAATAAATTTGTTGGGTTTCTCAAACTTTCAGTTTTTTTGTAAATTTCGTAAGCACACTCAAACTCAAAAGATGCAAGCTCCAAAGATAAGAGAAATTCACAAACACGAGCGTTCCGAATCCAAATGATCGAGCGGAAGTTTTTCCCCTCTACTTCCGTAGGTTTGTGCGTGTCTTGTCGCGCATTATCACCAAAATCTAAAGCTCGCATGAGTGGGAGTTCCTTTCATGCTCGTATCTTTGGGGTTCATGATTTCCGAGTTTCTCGTATCTTTGAAGTTCGAGTTTGGATGGACTTTTGCTGTAAGAAAATTTTTCTGGTTTTTTATCTGTTCGTACCGAATTAAAGAAAAAAAAGAATTTTTCCTGCATTTTGGAAGTGTTGAATTTTGTTGTTAGAAAAGGTGTTGCAGATTTTCGCAACATGTACAAGTAGTAGCTAAAGCTTGTTCCTCAATGGTAGATTAGCGAAACCCAACAGAATTCCTTTCTTGAAAATTTGTTATCAAGGATAAAAGAACACAATACCTTTTCTAAAGGTTTTAATATCCTTTATTTCCTGCTTTTCCGTTTCCACAGCGCAACCTTGCCCATTCCATATGGTTTTTACAATCAGTTCCCTGGTCTTCTATTGCCCTATCCCTACCTCCGGAATATTCTACCTCCTGTAAAGAATACAATAAAAAAATCTTCGATTCCTACCCCATCCTTCCCTATTTCCTTATCTCTCATCACTTCAATGCCAGTTTTTAGTTTTTCTATAAAATCATCTTCCCTCCCGCTTTTTCCTACCCATTCTAAAATTTCTGGTTCTCCCAATTCTGATAAAGCCGTTTTCAAGCTTTGACCCTACCCAGAAGGGTTATTCTTGATAGACCTATGTTCGAATCACTTCTATTTGCTTCTGTTCTCCAAATATATCCATGTGTATTATTATCAATTCCCAGCACCATTTTAAAAAACCTAGGTTGAAAGTTCTCCATTTCCTCTCTATTCTCTCATCACCAATTCTCGACTTCATACAGTCCTCCTGATTTCGCAAGTATATCCATTAGGTAAAGCCTTATTCTTAAACCACCTATATTGGCTCTGGTCATCACTCCCCAAGCGTTATTAGTCGCTTTCTGTATTTATTAACTCTACTTTAACACTCTTTTTTAACTTTTTTAACTTTTCTTTTTTAACTTTTTTAACACTCTTTTTAAATAAAATTTGTCTGTCTACCATATCAAATGCCTCTTTAAAGTCTGTAAACGCTACCTATAATTTATCCCTTTTTCTTTCAATCTTGTTATTAATCAAAGAATTTAAAGCAAATATGTGGTCTCTTGTTGATCTGTTGTTTCTAAACCCCGCTTGGCTTTCTGTATAGATGCCTTATTTTTCCAGCTACCTGCTGATACTTTCGTCCTTTATTGAGGCCAAAATTGTATAACCTGCATCTGATAGCGATACTCCTCTGTCATTTTCCGTATCATATTCATTCTTTCCTTTAGATATTCAGGCTATGTTTTCATTTCCCTACCCTTGTTTTAAAATCGTTTCTTTTTGCCTATATTACTAGTCATTTCTACTTATCTTGCTGCTACCCAAACGTATTCTTTAAATCTTGCCCATCTTTCTTGCCATCCTTCCGGCCTCTTAGTTTCCTCGCACAGTTTCAGGATTTCCTTCTCGAATTCTTTTTCCTTACTTTCATCTCACATAAATAATTCTAGTACTTCCCGCACATCCTGTTTATGTTGTGCTATACTGGCATCTAGTCACTTACCTCCTAAGTGAATGTTACTGTAAGATCATCTGATTCTATTCGCGCTTCTACACTGATTTCACTGACAGAAAATTCTTAATCGTTTGTCAAACTAACTATGTAATCGAGAACCGATCCTCTGTCTCCACAGATATGCGTCAATTTGCCATCTCTGTCCCTCTGATTCTCTCATTTAGACTTTGTAGCCCCTGATTATAGCAAAATTCTAATAATTTCGTTCTTACCGTATTGATTAATTTATACTTTGATTTTCTATCTTTTTACAATATGTTGGCTTGAAACTTCTCTAATTGATGTATACCCTCATCTCCGTCTAAATTTCTTCATTAATGATTTAGTCTCTAATATTTCATCATAGTCCCATTCACTCACTGACTCCTTCACTTCATATTTTTCTTAGGCCAACCAAGAGCCCTCGCTTAACCCTACGTTTTTCGTATCCCTCTCCGCTGGTGTTGTATATATGATTAAAATTGAATTTACTTTTGAAACTCTTTCTAAGAACGTGCTTCTAAGTAAGTCTCTTGAAAAATTACAAAGGCATAGTTCCTCCAAAAATCCCATGTTGCTTTTCACCAAATACTTGCTCCGAGTCATTTTATCAGAACCCAATTTTTCGTATCTTGTCTTTCTCTCATTTCATACTCTATTTCTCCCTTGCTTGGCCAGTTTCGCTTTTCCTGCTGCTCCCTTTTAGGTTCTAGGTTGTTCCTGTTTTCCCTCTCTTCGTTGAGAATATTTAGAGTATTTATTTCGTTGCTTAAATCAGTGGTCGCTGATAGTCATTTTTTAAGCTGTTCAAAACGGTATTCCAATTCCATTATCCTATTTTTCAATATCATATTCTCCTATCGACACTTCGCTTCTCCCTTCCTGGATTTCACTAGAGCTGTTAATGTGGTTGCGTTCTGTTTTTCAATGTTTTTCAGATCTTTTCATTTTCGCTTAGTTTTTTTACTATATCTGATCTGCACTCGTTCCCAGCAAACACAATTTTCATTTTTTCTCACCTTTAACCATTCATGACGGCCATGTTGTCGGCGCTATGATGATCTACTATAACCTCAATTTTCAGGTCGCCTATTTTTGGTCGATTTCTCCGCAACTACTGGGTAAACGATATACTATTTAGTAGGAAAATAATTTTTTGGTTGAAGATTTATCATTCTAGTTGAAAATTCAACTTTTTGTCGACTATTGATGTATTTTTGTGGAAAATCATTTCTTAGGATTGGAACAACGTAGTTGAAATTTACTTTTCTGTTAGAAATTATTTCTGGTGTCAAGATTTATCATTTTTCTTTAAAGTTTTTGTCTTAGGTTGAGAATTTAACCATTTTTTACACGATAGCTCTCGAAAAAATGAACGAATCAAATTCATCTTTGGCACACATTTTTTAGGTCCTAATAGAAAGCACGAGTTCGTGAATCAGCTATTTTTGATAAAAATTCAAAAAGTGAGCGCATTTTGAAAATTTTTGAGACCACTTTTTTCTGAATTTGAAAATTCTATGTACGGGTATTTTTAGTATAAAAAAGAACAAACAATTTATCATTATGTCTTTTTTCGATAAAAAAAATTCTCATAGTTATAGCGTTTTCAAAATTTTTTTAATCGTTCGAAAATCAAAATTTGAAGCCGAAAAACGCACGATATGAAAAAAAGTCAAAAATAGAAATACATTTATTTTTGAAAGCTCTAAAAGATTATCATAACAAATTTTTGGATTTTCTTCAAAAATCGAAAATTAAAATTTTGATTCCACAAAAAATAATGGAAAATAAAAAATTCCATTTTGTGGACAAACTATGTAGGATACAAAACAATATGAATTAACAAAAATAGTTATGCCGAAAAACATCTACAGTTTCGTTAAGAATCACTTCTTGATAGGACGCCTACTTTTTGTTTTATTCGTGAAAAATAACGTTGAAAAAAAATGCGTGGAAAAGCAACGAAAGTTGCGAGAAAAAAACCAAGAAAACCTGTTTACAAATGTCTGTTGGAATTCGAGCGCACAGTGCGAGTGTCACGATGAGAATGTGTACCTCAAAGCCTACAGAGCTTTGAGAAACTTAATCTTTGACTAAACTTAATGAAGTAGACAATTCAGAATATGAAGACGCATATAAATACTGCCATCTGAAAGAGATCTTTTTGATAAAGTTTTTTTCGAGCATTCCAAATGCAAAGAATAAATATCTGAGCGCGAAGCGCGAAGTAACTTAATATCGAGCGCGAAGCGCGAGGTTCAACCGTCGAGCGTCCTAGGCGCGCTCAAACTTGCAGAAAAGTTCACGATTTGGATAAACATTCGTTTATTTTGTTGAAAATCGTCCTTTTCATAAAAGATGCAATTATTAGTTAAGAATTCGTCTATATTGTTAAAAATCTAGTAGTTTTACTTCAAAAATAAGGAATCTAAAGCGTTAAAATTAAGAATAATGGACTTTAGGGAGAAATTTAAGAAATGACCTCGAAGATAACATTATTTAAAATAAACTCGGAAAATTGTATATAGGCTCCGAGTTGATTGTCTTAGAAAATACAAAATACTTAAATGGTTCTGTACCATAAAAAATAATACCTGGAAAAAAATCAGGATATCGAGGAAAACCTGGAATTGTTGGGGAATATTTTTCGAAGGCTGAAGTAGAGTCTGAGGCTAAAATGGTAAATTCTATTGTAAGTTATCTATTTCCATAATTACATTTTTCTATGATTTTTCTTTTTAATTAGAAACTGCAGAAAGAAACTGCAGGTGCTGAACATCTATTGTACCCAGATTGAAGACACGAGGCCAAATTCTTATGGTTTTAATACAGTTTCATAAGGTAAATTGAAACAAGCAGGCTCTTTTTACATTTATTACTCGCACCTTAATAAATTTTTAGTACTGGCATATAGAAAACACATCATTTATAAGTATTTCTTATCCTCTGCTAAATCATAATCGGATTAGTAGTTGCCAATAAAAAAATAAACGATAATAAACAATCGACGACTGTTTGAGTGATCTAAGAAACAATATTAGGCTTGAAAGGTACAGTGAGAAATAATGGTTGTAAGTTTATTTCTTGGTTGTCCCGTTGCAGTTCAACAATTTGAATTGATTCGAATTGTTAAAGGTCTTTCGAGAAGGTGTTATTCTTTCTAAAACATAAAAAAATTGTTCTTTGAATTAATTTAGATTCATTATATTTTCTTAATATGTGGACGGCTGCATGAAAAGGGCCAGTATAT
This sequence comes from Belonocnema kinseyi, assembly GCF_010883055.1. Taxonomy (NCBI): domain Eukaryota; kingdom Metazoa; phylum Arthropoda; class Insecta; order Hymenoptera; family Cynipidae; genus Belonocnema; species Belonocnema kinseyi. Next base: position 49,953,335 of record NC_046662.1, on the reverse strand, counting down.
ACCCAGTGGGCACAAAGTTTGGCGACTTCCTTACGACATCGTTAGGACATCTTTACGTTAACTTTACGACATCCTATGTCCATGTCGTTAAGGTGTCTTTACGATATCGTAAATAAGTTGCATGATCTGACGATGTCTTTACGACATTGTAAATACAGCGAAACGACATGGACATAGGATGCCGTTAAGTTGCCGCAAAGATGTCGTAACGATGTCGTAAAGACGTCGCCAAATTTTGTGCCCCCTGGGTAATTTAATAAATTCCAGGTATTTTGAGACCAAGAAAAGCTACTTAGGTTGCATCTGGGAACTTTTAATGTTGGAGCTTCAAAACTTTGAACTGTTTTTAGCAATATTTAACACATTAAATTACATATAAATATACTGAGTTTCAACACTGATATATTAAGTCTATTATTTATTTAAGTGTAAACTCAAGTACATCTATCATTGGAATAATTAATAGCATAGGTACAAGTAAAATTTCAATTAAGAATCAAAGAATCAAAAAGATTTAAAATCTTGTAAATTAAAAATGCGCTAAATAACGGTCGTTCATTTGAGAATAAGATTTTCTGTTGTTTCCGAAAAATATACTAAATGAGCGAAAAACATTTTATTCTGAAAAATATTTGCCTTAAAGGGTTTGAAGAAAAGATTTCTAGATATTTTTCTATATTTTGAATACTTTTTTTTGGATTGCTAAAAATGTGGATTTTTTGTTAAACCAGTTGTGACTTTTTGCCTCCAAATACCTAAAGTGTGTCTAAGAAGTCACTTTCTCGTGAAACTCCGGTAGTAAAACTTTAGTCACATTGATTTGATTTGTTTTTGACTTTTATTTAATCCATTGATCCTCCCCTAGGGGCTGTAAGACCTTGTAGTTGGTGGAGAGGCTTAAGGGTGTGGAACATAGGGGTCAAACGGACCTCGGCCTGCATGAGTATGGATATAGATGAAAGGACCCTTATGAACGGGCTCTCCTGGGTGTTTTGAAAAGGATCCTTATAAAGAGGCTCTCTTGGTTTGCATGATTTTAGTATGATAGAAGGGTGAAAGAGCCTAGCTAACACGGGCTTCCTGGATCTTCGGGTCCAGGTCCCTCCCGGACGGATCTCCAATCTCTGGAGTCGGCACGAGAATGACCTGCGGCCCGCACTGCGACCAAGAAACAGCCCTCCGTTTGTATGGTGGCCTGCGAACGGATATTCATTGAATTTCTCGCTCAATGTGACTACCCCCCTAAGCCATTTGCGTAAAGTGATCGTGCCAATGGCTCTTTGGCACCTAGGGAATACGAAGGAGTCCTAACGGCTTCTCGGGGACACCGGACGACCTCCCCGAGTAATAAGTCTTACCCTTGCATGGGGTGTCTCTGCAGTGGCGGACCTTTCATTTCAATAGCTATTCGTAGGAACCAAAATGGAATACGCAAAATCACAAAAAGAAGAAGACGGAGGAAGGGAGTTGGCGGAGGGAGGAAATGGGCTAGGTTCTAGAGGGTCAAGCATAACCCTTTCACCCCAACCTGTCTCTCCGGAAAGCCTCAATCAGGCGGCGGCTGCGTACCTAGCTCTTTCGGGAGCTGAGGGTGTGACGGCCCCTCTAAGTGAAGCTATGGAAACGGGTGTCGCCAATCAGTCCCTCGATAAGAAAAAACGCATCAGCGGTTCACTGAAAAGGAGACTGAGGAGGCAAGCGCAGTAGGCCAGTAGAGCAGCTTCAGTACCTGGTACATCGTCGAACACGACGCTGATAACCAGCACTAAGGCTCAAAAGCAAGACAGGGACTCAGAGGGCACCCCGTCTGAGGGGGGGGGGGGCAAGACTTTGAAGAGGCACAAGGCGGTCCAACAGCCGACGAACACGAAGTCGTTGGGGGTTGCACTGACGGTCGCTCAAAAGACTGACACTCTGACCGTGATGGTGACGGATACGAGCTACCCGGACTCGTTGCTCACTGCAGAGCAGCTAGAGCTTCTCAGGGAGGTTACCTGGAGGGCGCTCGAGAGAGTGTCCTCAGATCATTGGTCTAAATTCAAGACCCATTTCTGCAGGGGAGGGGTCCTTGTATTTGTGGCAGCGGCCAAGTCTTGGCTACACAAGTTTTTGGTCGAGTGTGGTTGCGGTGCGGTTGAGTTGCTTCAAAAGATGACTAAGGCTACGGCGTGGTTTCCAGGTAAACTGACGGAACCGCAGGTGGCCCTCGATAACACCTTTACGGACAGGTCAACTTTAAAGTGGCCAGTCAGGGGCGGGAGAGACCTGTCGGTAAACAGGAAGAACGGGGCCAGACCTAAATGACTGCTTCCGGTCTAACCATTACACAGATTAATAGCAAAAGCGCCTTTGCACTTTTGCAGAGGGGCATGGCTGTGAGGCCAAAGGGAGTCAACGTTGTCTCACTGCTTGAGCTATGTTCCAGAGACCTGATGGTGATAGTCACGGATCTTATTGTAATAGGAAAGATTGTCATTGGATCAGCTTACTTTCCATATGACAGCGATACCAATCCACCAGTGGAGGTACGTACACTGGTGGAATACTGCAAGGTAAGGGCTCTTCCTCTTCTTCTTCCTCGTCTCAGACGAACGCACTCTCTCAGATCACTCACTAATAGAGTTCGTGTTGGAATCCGCTGTGCCCACTGGCCCTCAATGGGTCAGAAATCCAAGAAGAACGGACTGAGGTCAGTTTTCCACAGAGCTAAGAAGTGCACTCTCAGGGATGCCCAAGTCAATTAGAGACGTGGATACCCTGGAGATAGCAGCCAAGTGTTCCACGGCAGCCATAAAATCCACTTATGAAAGTAATTTTCGGCCTTCAAAAGTCCGAAAGTCTGGACAGACCCACTGGTGGAACTCGAAAATTAAAGAGCTTCGCAGAGAGAGTTTTAGAAGTACCAGTTCTGGCAAAACAAAGGAACTGTGGATTTCATTCACGTCGATGAGGGATGAGTATAGGTGTGCTTTCTCGAAATCTGGATGCTATTCTCGGGGCTCTAAAATTGCCCAGCGGGGGATACTTTGAGTCGGACGGGGATACCTTAGCTCACCTGATCAAGGCACATTGTCCGAGCTAAAAAAAGTTAGGAGATGGGGGGATGGCACCTCTGAGGCCATCAAAGTCGCCTGTGGTCCAATTTGGCCCCAAACGACGGCTATCCAACGAGATTGCGACCTCAACCGGGGTCAGGTGAGCCCTGCAATCCTTCAGTCCTTTCAAGTCTCCATGCCCGGACGGTATGTACCCAGTCCTCTTACAGAGAGCTGGTGAGATCATCATTGGACCTTTGGTGAGACTTGCTAGGGCTAGTCTGAAATTGGGTTATGTTCCGGCGGCATGTGAGAGTGCGAGAGTAGTCTTTATTCCAAAGACTGGCAAGATCATTTATACTTCACCCAAGGATTTCCGACCCATTAGCCTCACATCTTTTCTACTAGAAACAGTGGAAAGACACTTTGACAGATATATCCTCGATAAGGTCTTTTCAAGTAGTCCTTTTCACAATCAACAACACGCCTATATGACTGGTCAGTCGACCGAGACGGCCCTGAGCACTGCAGTTGACCTAATTGAAGGACAACTAAACCAGAAAGGTCAAGCGATTGGAACCTTCATGGACATCGAAGGAGCCTTCAACTACACCTCTGGAGAGGTGATCAGGACGGCTATGATCGCACATAGGGTGCCTATTGCAGTCGTAGAATGGACCTGCAATATGTTGGCCAATACGAATTTAACCACGACCAAGGGTGACACCACTTTCTGCGGAACCGTTGACTCAGGATGCCCGCAGGGGCGCGTCCTATCTTTCTTGCTGTGGTGCCTGGTAGTGGATGAATTGCTTCATCTACTCACGAGTCAGGATTTCCACGTCATAGGGTATGCAGGCGATATACTAGTTATCGTGCGCGGCTAGCATCTAGATGCGCTCTTCGGAGATATGCAGCAAGCACTAAGAATAGTTGATTAATGGTGGAAGGGGACTGGACTCTCAGTCAATCTGAGTAAGACGGATGCAGTTGTGTTCACCAGAAGGTACAAGTGGGGAACTACGGGTACATTGAAACTGGGGGGACAAAATTTCGAAATCAAAGGGCAAGCCAAATATCTCGGAGTCATCCTGGATAAGAAGCTTTCATGGAAGGAGCACTTAGAAAACAAAAGCAAGAAGTTAGTAGCGACTCTTTGGCTCTGTAGAAGAGCCCTAGAAAAAAGCTGGGGCTTGAAACCGGAGACACTTATGTGGATCTGCACAGCGATCCTGCGACCCAGACTAACCTATGCGGCAGTCGTCTGATGGACTAGGGTCGAACTTTCTACTGTGAAGTCCCGATTTGAAATAATCAGGGAACTGATTCTGAGAGGTGTCACTGGTGCCTCAAAGTCGACACCCGCGATGGCCCTGGGGGCACTGACAGGATTGGAGCCCCTCCATCTCACTATAAAAGCCGCGGCTGCGTAGGCAGCCTCCTTCACAAGAAATACCGGGTTAGCCTATTCACAAAAGAGGAATGGGCGAACGCTGAGGCACACTTGCCCAGTGACGGAGGAAACTAGTTTACAGATGGCTCCAGGAACAAAAAGAATGCTAGAGCAGGTGTATACCGTAGAAGAAACGGAATGGGATTCACAATTGTGATGGGGTCTTACGCAACAATTCTACAATCTGAGATTATAGCCTTGCTTCAGTGCGCCTGTAAGGCAATGGAGTGCGGCGGGAAAAGAAACATTCGTATCAGCTCAGGTAGCAGGGCTGCTATCACGGCTCTAAATGGAATGGCAACTACGTCGCTGCTAATACGGGAGTGCTTTGAGGCACTGAATAAACTAGCGGCGGAAAACCGAGTCACTCTGCTCTGGATCCCTAGACACAGTGGCATCAGGGGCAATGAAATATCGGACAGTATAGCAAAGCTAGCAACAAAGGAAAATTGTACTGGACCTGAGCCAGTTGTAGGCATTTCCAGTAGGTCGATCACTGAAGATATTAACAGTTGGCTGACCGAGAGGAAGGAAGTCAAAATCCTAACAGAAATGTTTATAGGACATGGAAACCTCCGGTGCCACAGACATAAGATAGGGCTTGAGGAAAGTCCACTCTGTCGTCTGTGTGGAAAAGATAATGAGGCTTCCACTCATATCCTCTGTCGCTGCACCGCGATTGCAGGGAAACGTGTAACACTCACAGGCAGTTTCTGCATCAGTGAGTCTAAAATATCGGCCAACAGTGTGGCGGTCTCAGCCCAGAATACATAATGATAATAATAATAATAATAATAATAATAATGATAATCATAATAATGATAATAATAATAATAATATAATAATAATAAACATAATCGGTGGCTCAGTTGGTTAGACACTCGGACTTCACCTCAGAGGTCCAGTGTTCGATCCCTGAGCCAGTACCTCTAGAAATTTTTCAATGTACCTTTACCGAGGGTCTCGTGGTTCGGAACCCACCCTAAGCTGTAGTTCCCTCCATCGTGTACTTGACTGCAAGCCAGTCCGTCAATGATGGGGTAAAAACCAGGCTTTGTCCAATATGTCTGGGCAGACTGCTCTCATCAGATCACTTGATTGCATTATAAAAATGCGTCCGTGACTGATGATATATAGCGGGACAGCCCCGTGCAAAATGATCAAATAAAAAAAAATCCAAGTATAACCAAAAATGCTTTCGACATATTGGGCAGTATAAGCCTGTGACAACATTTCATCACAGAAATGTTTATATAAAAAAAGAGCCTCAGTGGCTCAGTTGGTTAGACACTTGGACTTCACCTCAGAGGTCCGGGGTTCGATCCCTGAGCCGGTACCTCTGGAAATTTTTCAATGTACCTTTACCGAGCTTCTGGTGGTTCGGAACCCACCTTAAGTTGTAGGTCCCCCCATCGTGTACTTGACTGCAACCCAGTCCGTCAATGATGGGGTAAAAACCAGGCTTTGTCCAATATGTCTGGGCAGACTGCTCTCATCAGATCACTTGATTGCATTATAAAAATGCGTCCGGGACTGATGATATATACCGGGAGAGCCCCGTGCAAAATGATCAAATAAAAATGCAACTCTAACCAAAAATGCCTTCGACATGTTGGGCAGTATAAGCCTGTCACAACATTTCAACACTGAAATGTTAAAAAAAAAACAATGATAATAATAGATTTGATAGAAATTACTAATATTTCTATCTCGTCATATTCATACAAAAACTGCATCCAACACATATTACGGAAATTAAAAAAAGAACATTTTAATAATGAAGAAAATCAATGCTTCAACGATTTCGCACTTGAGTCCAAATACCATTTTACATGTAGTTTAAACAGTCAGAAAAAGGATATTATGGGGAAAAATTCTCACTTTTCGAATTACTAAAAAAAGGTTCAAAATATTTATAAATTTTCGAGCAATTTTGTTGGTAACCTTCAAAGGGGATTATTTGTGTTAGTTCTGAAGCTTTTTTAAATTTCTTCACTTTACTTTTTAATTTTGGAATACATCGGAATACGTCGGAATATATTGTAATACTTCAGAATATTTGGGAATATTTTTACAGTAAATCCCAGAGATACGAGGGTGTGGTGAAAAGTTTCCGGCTTGAACTAGAGATAGCGCCAGCCGGTCTAATTATTAGATTGTATTCTATAGTAATATATCTCATTAGCTTGCAAATCAATCTTCAAGTCTATTGCTCTATTAATATAGATTTGAAAGCCTACTGAACAATTCACCTCGATTGTTTCTGCAAAAATGGAAAAATCGGAGAAGCGTGTAGTCATTATATACTTTTATTTAAAAGACCGCAGATTCAAGGTAAGTCAGATAGCTAAAGCTTCTAGGATGTCATCTGAGTGTTTACGCAATATTTTATATGAGCATTTGGGTATGGGGAAGCACTGTGCTAGGTGGGTGTCGTGTTTGCTAACAGTCGGTAAAAAATGGAGTCAGAAAACTGTGTCAATGGAAAATTTGGCACTGTACAAGCGAAACCCTAGCGAATTTTTACGTCGGTTTATAACTGTGGATAAACTTGAATTCACTATTATACTACAGAAAGTAAATAACAGTTGAAACAATGGATTTGAGCGCGTGAGCCAACCCCAAAGAAGGCAAAAGCAGTTTTATCGGCCAATAAGGTTAAGGCGACCGTTTTTTTGGGATGTTAAAGGAATGATCTTAATTAGATTTCCCAGAAAAGGGTAAGACCATCACAGGTCAATAATATGCAGAGTTATGGCAACGTTTGAAGGACGAAGTGAAAAATGAATGAAATCACTTGGCGAAGAAAAAAATCTTGTTTCACCACGACAACGCAAGTCCCCATAGGTCGGTCTTTGGGATAGCTGAAATCAACGAATTGAAGTTAGAGTTGTTCCCCATCCAGCATATTCTCCAGATTTGGCCTCCAGCGACTATCATCTATTCCCAAACCCTAAAAATGGCTTGGATTAAAAAAATTATAGAGATCATGTTAAAAAATAAATTGAAAAAAAAAACAAAATAAAAAAGGTTGTTTTTCCTTATCAGGCCGGAACCTTTTCACCCCACCCTCATATTATTATTCTGAAGTTGTATAAAAATGATGTGAAGAATTGAAAAGTACAACTATTCGACAGCAGATAATTTTTATCACGAGTCTCATAAAAATTATCCATCATCGGATAATTGTATTTTTTAGTTGCATGCAACATTTTCATTTAAATTTAGATAAATAATAATCCTGTAAGTTTGTGTGATTATGTACAAAAATAAAATATTCCTAGAATTTTTACTTACATTTAGGAGGACGAGGGCAAGTTGTGGTTCAAAATTGAAGGATTGCGTGATGGGTGGGTCTTTAGGACCATCACGAGGACGGGCGTTAGAACCGGCTGTCTGAAAAAATGCAATGATGCACACTAGGAGAAAGACAGTAACAGTTCTCAGGAGTACCATGTTGACGTTGAATTATTTTGAGATATCTTTCATATGGCTTTATATAGTCGAAATTTTTCCCTCATTAGCTTATCGTCGGTGTTTCGCAATAACCACTGTCGTAAAGTATCGTCAAAGTTCTCCAATGAAGTGTGGACTTTTCCTGCTGTTCAGTCTATAAACTTAAGGAAATAAATTTTATCGTGCCTTAAAACGCAGTTTTTGTTACACGTATATATGGTGTCATACCACCAACTAAAATGGAAAATATTTCTTCGCCTTTTTATGATGAATTTTGGTTTTAAAAAGCATGTAAGATCTAATAAATTAAGGTCCAATAATTAAAGTCAAAATATAATCTAGCGTTTTATTTTTTTCGCGAATTGTAATATATTAAACAATCATTATTTTTCATTAACTTTTTTGACTCAATTTCATAAATTCGAAAGTATTGAAAACGAAATTCGATTTTAATTTTCTCTTCCGGCACCTTTTACTGTTTACGTGGAACAAAAAGTAATTAAAAAGTATTTAAACTTAGGTTTATAATGCATTTTTCTCACTCTTTTCTTTAGCTTCTCACTTACTTCTTTCCCCTTGCTGTAACTTTGCGTGCCGCTCGTCGCAGTACAATAAAGTGCTCTTTTACTGCCACTTCGCGGGCAGATACAGTACGCTTGTGCTGCCTATTTTAGATAAATATAATTTTTCGTAACTTTCACCTTCGTCTGCGTTGTGCGAAATGATTTTTTCTTGACCCAAAAAATGCGAATTATTTCATTGGCTAAAAGTCAATACTGATAAGAATATCGGCCAGGAAAAGTGGTGGGGATTCAACAAAGTCAGTGATATAGAAAAAACTTTAAGTGAAACATGAAACGTGTCGAATAATGTATTTTTTAAATCAAATCTTCTCGAAAACTGAAAAGGTTATTTAGATGCATTTATTTTTAGGCGAAAAATAATTCCAAGTACTGTAAACGCTTCCGCATTAATATTCATTTATTAAAAAAAATATTTTTGAGAACAAATTGTTTTTTAATTATGAAGTAATCTTTTGATCATTCCCGAAACAATACATTTAGGATATTTACAGTAACGAAAGAAATTATTGTTGTGTAAAAATAGGAAATATTTTTACGGACCCAGCAAAAATAAAAGAATTTTGCGATACAATACTTTACAAGTTTCTAATAAAATATAATGCGCAATAAAAACGCTTGCTTCTAAAAAATGTATGCGTGATACAATTTTTTTTATTCCTCCCGTCAGGATAAAATTTTGAGTGAGCTTGATAATGTTTTAAAACCTTTGCAAACGAACTTTAAAAAAATGCATGTGTAATAAAAATTGGTTTTTATTTTCTCCTGGCACACTTAAAAAGTTTAAGTGAACATTTTTATATTTTCGAATCGTTTGAAAACTACAAAAAATATATGAATTTATTTTTTAAGAATGTCAGATCCTTATCCAAGTCGTGAGTTTGATAATTTTTTTAAATTACTGCGACAGAATACTTTGTTTTTGCTACAAAATTTTATCACACAATAAAACTATTGACTTCCAAAGAACTTACGCGTTATAAAAAGGAATGTGCAAAACATTTAAGAATTTCTTTTTGTAAAATTCGTAATCTCTATCGAAGTGATAAGTCTTATTATTTTCAAAACTACTACGACGAAATTTATTATGATCGTGCAATAAAATGTAATGTTCAATAAAATTGTTCACTTTTAAAAAATATGTGAATAATAGCAAAAAAGGTTTAATCTTTTTCAAGGCTATTGCTTTAATTCAAGCCTAATTTGCTTCGGAACCCTTTCAAACCCTTTTTGGGTTGTTTTTTAAATTTAAAGAACACTTTGAAGAGAGTTTAGATTTGAGTACAAACTTTTATCTATTTAAAAAAAAAAACGAAAGAATGTCACAATAGATTTGAGCATTCGAACGTGTCCAGATTTTTAGGAAATGATGCACTTATTCTGGATGCATTTAAATTTCCGACCAAGGTTCCGATTTATGAAGCTTTTTTGGTATCTTTTAACCAAAATATAGTAGGATGTGAAGTTTATTTTACTTTTCGTTAATTCTATGATAGGTATAGATTATTGTGGTCACATTACTAACTTATAAGGTAATTTTTCCACGTTCGTCTAAAAAGGGGTTTTTTTTTTTATTACACCATTAAGCTATTTCCCTTTCGGGGTAGGCGTGACTCACTCGGCAGGGGAAAGGAGTAGTGTGTGGATGGGATAGAGATTTTTCAGATTGATCC
>NC_046662.1:49933996-49943037 GCF_010883055.1 Belonocnema kinseyi | reverse complement strand
GGTGTCTTTTTTCTCCAACCCCGACCTAAGTTAATTTTTGAGATCAGAAGGTAATGGTCAGTATTGCATTCAGGACCCCTCAAGACCCTTGTATCTTTGACTTTAAAGCAGTAAATATCACTGACGAAGTAGATACAAATGGGTCTTAAGTGAAAAAATTACTTAATTTAAGAGAAATACCACTGATGTGGAAAATTTATTCAAGAAAAAAAGTGTGGTGGGTTTCTCGATTTTTGTGTTATTGTTGTTAATCTTGTTACAAGCTATATAATAGAAATTCTGAATGAAATCGAAAACAACAAAATTTTCTTGTTAGCAATGCAATTATCAATTGTTAGGCATGCATTAACATTTTTGAGAAAGCAATTTTGCTCAGTTATGCGTCAGCTTAGTTTTTTTGTTAATTTTGCTAAAAACTTTGTAAGAGAAATTCTGAAAGGATCCGAGAAGACTGACTTTTTTTGTCATAAAATATATTTTGCTATTTATATTTTGGAAACGATATTTCCAAAAAAAATTTTTCCAAATCCTCTATTTTTGTTGTAAGTATTGTTGTTAGAAAAGGTGTTTTGTTATTTTAATCTCACGAACAAATTTTCGAAAGAGAAATTTGGCTGGGTCACTCGAATTTTTAGACCTTGTATTAGTTTTTTTATGTAATAAGAATTCTAAGATAAACCGAAAGGAGGACTTTGGTTACTGGAAAAAGTGCTGTGTTATTTTAATCTTCCAAACAAATGATCAAAAAATACATTTTGCTGGGATCTCGAACTCTCATTTTTTTGTTACTTTTATTAAAAACTATGTAAAGAATGTCTATGATGAATTGAGTAGAACGATTTCTGTTGTTAGACAATGTATGTTGTTATTTAAATTTTTCAGAACCAAATGCTGCCTATTTTCAAAAACCTATTTTCAAAAAAACAAAGTTAAATTTTCAAGCAAAGACAAGAATTTTTAATAAAAATGATAAACCTTGACCCAAAAATCAATTTTTAATAGAAAAATACGTTTCACCTAAATAGTACAACTCATTAAAAAAACTAATTTATTAGCGAAAAATGTAATAGTAGATATTTTAACAAAAAAACTTAACTTTAAAACGAAAACTAGTTTAATTTAACAAAAAATATGAATTTTTAACTAAGAAAGATTTCTCCGTCAAAGGAGAAAAAAAATTTCAACGGAGCTGTTGAATTTTTTAACAAAAAAATAAATTTTCAACAAAAGAGAATAAATTTCTACCTAAAAGAAATTTTAATAAAAAAATGTTTAACTTTAAATTTTAAAAATTTAAAGTTTTAACCAACAGAACTTTCAACTAAATACATGACTTGAAATAAAAAAAATCTTCAATTCTCAACTAAAATCGTCCATTTTCAACCAAAAATAGAATAGATAAATTTCAGTTAACTAAATTAATGTCCAACTAAAGAAATCAACTTCTATAAAAAAGTTAAATTATCAACAAAGGGATGAATTTTCAATTAAGATGATGAATTTTAACAACAGCAAAAATGATTTTTCAACGGAAAAGTTTAAGTTTTAGCCCAGTAGTTCAAGTTTTCATACAAAACAGAAGCATTCTCAATGGAAAATGTTATAGTTGATATTTCAACCAAAATGGTGTTAATTTAAAATAAATAATAGTTAAATCCAACCAAAAAATACAAATTTTACTTGAAGAAATAAAAGAAATTTCAATCAAAAAGATTAATTTTATACCAAAAAAGATGAATTTCAAAGATATGCATTTTAAACTAAAATGATAAATCTTCAACCAACAAAAAGAGTAACTTTTTACGATAAACGTAATAGTTTATAATTAATCAAAGAAAAGTTCAATTAAAAATTTCAAAACCAGTTAAATTCACACGAAAAAGGTGAATTTTTAATCAAATATTAATTATCTACAAAGAAAGATTTTTCAGGAAAAAAAGAAAAAAATACTCAACCAAATTTTTGAATTTGATCTAGAAAATGGAATTTCTCAGCAAAAACGTTAAATATCAAACAAAAAGACGAGTTTTCTACGAAAAAATTCAATTTTTTTTATCTGAAAATATCGATTTCCTCGAACAAAATTGATTTTCATGAAGATAAATGAATTTCTAACAAAATAGTCGAATTTGCCATCCAAGAAGACTAATTGATATAAAGATTTCATATCGATTAATATTAGGATATTTTTACAAATAAAAAGCATTGTTCTTTTAGTTTTTATCATGCATTAAAAAACGTAAGCATGGTGTCAAAAAAGTTCATCTTAAAAATGAATAATTCTTTAAAACACTTTAAAATTTGTTGAACCTTGAAATGTTGTGAAACCCTGTATATCACTTGATATCCAAAATTTCACTACAATTTTAATTCCGTTTAATTTACTCCCTAGAGTTCTCTAGAGGTTATTTGAAATTCCCTAAAATCCCTTGAAATCTTTTTTGAATCTCTAAACGAAATTTCTGTTTGCAAGTTAATTTTTGTCGGGTGAAAAGTCTGGGTTGTAATGTTCCTTTTTCTTTTTGGTTGGAAAATTTGATAATTTAGTATAAATTTTAACTATTTAATACAAAATTAAACTTCAGAATTTAAGTTTTTTTTTAATTTGTGTTTTTTTATATCCGACTGTTTGTTATTTTAAATTATAATATTTTTGGGTTTAAATATCAAATATTACTTTTTTTGTTAAAACCTAGTGCTTCCAGTTTTAAAATGGAACTCTTTTATAGAAAATTCGTCTCTTAAACTTGAAAATTCAATAGTCTTGTAGAAAATTCGTTTTCTTTTTATTAAAATTAATTATTGACTCAAATTAAAATATTCAGTTTTTAGTTCAAAATTTATGTATTTTCTTGAAAAAATCGACTTTTTTTCTATCAAATTAATCCTCTTGACTTAAAGTTAATCTTTTGAAAGAAAATATATGTATGTTACTAATAATCTGTATTTTTTAATAAAAAATCCATTTTTTGTTCAAAATGCAACTGTATGGTTGTAAATTATTCCGTTTTAGTTTAGGATTCAAGTATTTTGTTGAAATTTTCGTCTGTTTTGGTTATATTCAACCTTTTTTGTAGAGAATTCGTTTGCATTGCTTAGAAATTCAACAATTTCGTAAAAAATTCAATTTTTGTCGAAAATTTATATAACTGGTTGCAAATCATATTTTCGTTGAAAATTTAGCAGGTTTGTTAGAAGGTACTTTTTTGACATGAAAATTCAAAATTTTAAACAGCTGCTGATTAGCCATTAAGACAGTTTGTATAGCCAATCAGGGAAGTTCAACAATATTTTGTAAGAAAAAGTAAAAAAATAGTGGCATCAGCTGATAATTGTGAAAAAATAATGTCTCTAGGGTCATTTTTTTTTTTTTGATAAAGTAAAATAGTGTCATTGCTAAAAAAAGTTTCATATAGTCTGAATTGAGTTTTCCGGGTTTTCCCGCTCAAGTTTTTGAATTTTTGCGGTTGACTTCAGAGTATTCCTTGAACAAAAAGCTATCAAAAAATGTAAAAACCATAAATTTCAATGATTTTACCAGAAGTAGTACATTCTATTTTGTAAATCATGAAATGAGTAAATAATTTCTAACTTATGTGACATTTATTGATTTTTCGAAAATAGGTCAGAGGTTCTCAATGAATTAAAACCTTGCCTGTTTCGATTGTGGATGGGATAAATAAACAAGAAACTTTTAAAACATAAATTTAAATCAGAGTACTGCAAGTAGAGCATTATTATTATTTTTTTAATGATGAAAACTGTAAATAATTTGAAACTTCAGTGAAATCATTGATTTTAAAAAATAGATAAGAAGTTCTTGTCAAATTGACACCTTCTCTTATCCCCTTTAACAAAAAAATTAGGATTGCGTCAAATGAATAGCGTTGGAATAGATTTGAAAACTTAAGCTATTATTCATAGATTTTGTAGAAGTAAAAAGTTTTAATGCCAATTAAATTTTATTGCAAAAGCGTAAGAAATGTTGTCCCAGAAGTTTTAAGAATAATCAATCTCACTAAAAATGTTATCCTTCCGGGAGGAATAAAAAAACCATTTTAGCCAAGCGTACATTTTTTAGACGCGAACGAGTTTATTGGACATTAAATTTTATTACAAGCTTGTAAAATCTATTTCATGCATTTTTTTATACTTTTGGTATTATTCAAAATTATAAATATATGCTGTTTCTGTCTACCTCTTTTTTTCGTATCTCGTCTTGTTTATACAAAATATGATTTTCATATTTTTAATTTTATTTTTTACGATTCCAGGAAAAACTACTCGTTCGATCAAAAAATAATTAATAACAAATGTGTAGACCCTTTTTGGCTGCAATAAAGGCGATAATGGCTGAGATAACTTTCAATGATCTTTTATTTTGCAAAATTATTTTTTCAAGAAAATTTAAAAACAATTCTAAAATATTTCAAAAAACATCTAAAAGTGTCAAAAAATCTGGAAGATTTTAAGGCAATTTATTTAGTTGCAAAAGACTGATCAATAGTTTCAGGAAAAATTAGAATTAATTTTAAAGAAATGAACAAGTTTTATCAAATTGTTTGAAATCATTTAATATATATTCTAAAGTCTTTTAGAAAATTGTAAAAGGTAGTTTTTTTTTTATTGATTTTGAATAAAAATATCTAAATCTTTCTCAAATTTTGAAAGATTTCAATAGAATTATTTTTTTTTGAAATTCCAAGAAAATTTCAAGTGATTTATATTCGGTAATGCCAATTAAAAAATGTTTTAAAAGATTTCAAGCGAATTTTGTATTTTTTGATATTCAAAGAAAATTTCAAATGATTTTTTCTTCGGAAATATCAAATATAAGAGTATGTTTAACCAGATTTAAAAACAATAATTAAGATTTTTCAAAATTTCAAACAAGATTCTGGCAAATTTAGAGATATTTTATTTTAGTTTTGAAAAATTTAGAAAATTTTTTTAGAAAAGTCCAATGCAATTTAATAAATATATGAAAGTTTTTCAAAGATTTCGAAAATTATTAAAAAATTTTAATACATTTAAAAAAATCGTAAAATAAATGTAGTATTTTAAAGATTTTCGAACGAAAAGTATGAAGCTTGTGAAGGATTTTCAAAGTTTTTCAGTAAATAATAAGAATATTTATAAATATTTCTGAAAAAATTCAAAGGGATTTTTTATTTAAAAAAAACCAATTATGGACGAAAAATCTTAAAGATTTTTAAGAAATTTTAGAAAAAATTAGATTAAGTTTACAAGACATTTAAGAATTTGAGAAATTTCAAAGAGAATAAAAATATTTGAAAACTTGAAAAAATTTCCGGAAATTCATAAAATAATTTTCTTTCAAATTTTCACAAAATTTAAATATATTTTGAGCTGAACTTGAAATTTTCCAAAAGTTTTTAAAAACCTATAAAACCAATAAAACTTTATTAGGTATTTTTTGGATGTTTTCAAAATTTTTGAAATTGGCCAAAACCTTTTTGCATTTTTTAAATGAATCTAGGAAAATCTTATTTCAACTAGTCTTGAAAACAGCTTAACCTGAACAATAATTCGTTATTATAAATTTTTATTTTGTGACAGAATTTTGTTTTCTCCCTCAAATGGAAAAAATACACTCGCGTATACTGAGCGATTGCAGACGCTAGTTTAACAAAAAATGATTGTTAATATTAAATAAACATAAAGTTAAAATTTTTTTTTCCGATTTCATACTTATGTTATCTTGTTTATAAATTAATAATCTGGGGAAACTGGACTTTTCGAGAATATAAGTTTACAGTACAGTAGCTCGTAAATACGTCATCTTTTTTAAAGTGATCTGAACTATTAACAAGTTTCAAAATATTGCCTTCTTATTATTTCAATAAGGCTGACATTTATACTAGAGTGGCTTTCTTAATGCAGGAAAAAAATAGCCGGGTTTTTCCGGTTTCGCCCAATTTTGCAATGTCATAGAAATTAATTTTTTTATATTAACGGGTTAGTCCTACGAAAAATTTTACAACAGTTGTCCTTGTTCTGGAACCTCTTTATATATTATATCACGAAAATGTATTATATTTTCCAAAACATGACAACTCTTTCAAGGAATTTCTGAAAAATTCTAAAATATTCCAGAAAAGTCCAGAAATGTTGTTTTCTTTCAATTTTCCAAAGAATATTTTTACACAGCCACCATTTATTTCTGTATTATAATTACATCATAAATGGTACAATGCATCTTTTGGGAATGACCAAAGATTCCTAATTAAAAGAGAATATGATTTCAACATTTTTTTCAATAATTTGGTTTTAATACCGATGCGCTTACAGTACTTAATATATTTTTTGCTTAAAAATAAATCGAGATAAATACATCCAAATATCCGTTCCAGTTTTTCAGAAGGATGGATTTTAAAAATAAATTATTGAATGAAAAATGATGATTGTACGAAAAAATAATATAACTATAGACTATATACGAGGTGTGACAATTAAGTAATGAGACTGATTTTATTGCCGCCCTTGTGGTAAACCTGCGACCTTAAAATACACTTCCCCTTCCCCGGCATCCTTTCCCTCTCCATTCACATATTTACCATTGCTCTAACTTGTTTAGTTCCAGGCGGTGGTCACTCAATGCTTTAGATG
Source organism: Belonocnema kinseyi (assembly GCF_010883055.1). NCBI lineage: Eukaryota > Metazoa > Arthropoda > Insecta > Hymenoptera > Cynipidae > Belonocnema > Belonocnema kinseyi. Next base: position 49,936,407 of record NC_046662.1, on the reverse strand, counting down.
TGTCGTAACAAAGTCGAGGTTGGAGCCATCTAGCGTATACTCATATCCCTAAGATAAGATAATAGATGACCGTTCAGATAATAGCGATAATACCCAGATACTTTTCATATAATAGACTTAATAACTAAATAAATTGCAGAAAACAATATAAAAACAAGTAGAAATACATAATTAATTGTCAGAATAATTATTTATACATTTCTAGTTGTTTTTGGACTGTTTTATATATGAAAATGTGTTTTTATGAAGATAGAAGATTGTGAAATTATTTGTGAAGTAAGTTGCTGGTGAAAACAACAACAAAAAACCGTTACCGTGGTTACTGTTGAACATTTTGGAAATTTTGAGCTTTGACTAGCGGAGTGAGGTGCAGGGAGCGCAATCGTTGCACCATCTGGCGCATACTCATAACGGGACCAAAGTATGTTCAGACACTCTCGCCATTGTGAGTGACCACCACCTGTTTAGTTTTCCTGCTGTGTCGTGTTCACAGAAAAACGCTGGTGTTAAATTTGTTGCAGCTCAAATTTCATTGGGCTCCCAATGATCATTTGAGAGAGTTTTCAAGTCTCAAATGTATTCCTCTAAACGTAGGTGCTCATGTGGGCATCTAGGGGAAAATATCATTTGGAGACTGAATTTTGGCTCATGCAGAGTTGTGGAGTTCTGAACCGCGCTGTCAGGCACCTGAATACCTGTCAAAGCAACTATTTGCTTTGCGATATCAGCCTAAATAATTGTTAATAAGGAAACCAATTGAAACAATATTCACCTATTTTTTAAATTTCTTTCATTTAATAGGGCGTACCAGTCACTTAGAATAAAATTATAACTTCCTAATGCAACTTCCAAAAGTTAGGTTAGTCATGCCCGTCGACATTTAAAGTAAAGCCGGGATGTATAGAAAAAGTCATGACCATCTGCATATACAATAAGGCATTTTCACTCCAATCACTAGCTCACTTCACTTCGTTGAATACTGAGGGGATAACAATTTACAAAGGCATGGGAATCGGTTAATTTTTGCTCTATTTTTCTAATATCTTCGTAGACAGTAATTTTTCTGTATAAGTGCAATTGAAAAATAGTTTTTCTTTTTTAGGGACTATTTAATGCAATAGTAAAATGATAATAATTTGCATTCATGCGTGCGTTAGGGCTAAGCGCTGGTTTTCTACCCTTTGAAGCGCGATTCAAGATTACATTGAAAAACAATTCTTGTAATTTAAATAAATAATTATTAAAATATATACAAAAATGTATACAAATTGTGTAACTTTTGATTTCAGATAAGAAAAAAATTATAACACATATATTTGATGAATAATAGTTTATTTTCATTGAATTTGAAAGACTAATATTTCTCAAAATATTTGTTAATAGATACATTTTTTTAAATACCATATGATATTTCAACAGCTTGATATATAGAAGCTAATTGCAGAATATAATAGTGATAATATTTGAATAATTTTAAAACAAAATTTCAGATTGTTCTTTTTGATTGACACGTCACAAAACGACGCTTGAAGTAAAAGAAAGAAAGCATAACTACAATGCAGTCGTGATAATTTATGTATTTATAGGTTATATAATTATATGAATTCCCAGAAAAATACATACAAAACATTAAAAACTTATAAATAATTATTTTCAATCACTTTTCTAAGAAATTTCTTTTTAAATTAAATGTTTTGTAAAATATAATTTGGTCTTTGGAATTCACTGAAAATAAACTGTTGATAATATAATATATGTGTTGTATTTTTTTGCCTGAAATCAAAGTTACACAATTTGTATATATACTTGTGGATATTTTAATAATTATTTGCTCAAGTTACAAGAATTGTTTTTTAAATGTAATTTTGAATCGCGCGCCAAGTGCGGCCAATGAGCGGTCAGCCCTAACGCAAGCGCAGTAGCTCAGGATGCAAACATTGGCATCATTGGTCCACAGTATAAACCGGAAAAATAAATCGAATCAGCCGGCAGGAAAAAGTTGGGATATGAAAGCCTCAATTAGGTATTTTCACTTTAACCATCAGCTAATTTCATTTTGTTAAAAACTGAGGGGGAAAAAGGGATCAAATGCATAGAACAAAACTTTATTTCTGTAATATATTTGTAATTGATCATCATTATTATTATTTTATTATTTCATTAAATAGTAATTAAAAAATAAAAACTATCTTTCAACTACATTTATACAGAAAAAATTACCTGTGACGTAGAGCTAAGGCCTACTTAGTGAATGCATACGCCATCTAGCGGCTTTAAGCATACATGCTCAAGTCAAATAGGGACTTACATTACCGGTAATATTTAAAAATTCTAAAAGCGCTAAATTGAAATTAAAACTTGAGGATCGGAACTGATAAGAAAATAAAAACCGAATATTCAAATCAAGCCGA
>NC_046662.1:49907055-49933896 GCF_010883055.1 Belonocnema kinseyi | reverse complement strand
ATCACTTAACAAAGGGTGGTCCAAATAAGATTTTTATCGTTTTTCCTGGAAACTCTTCTTTGCTACACTATTATCCCCTCCCATACATAATCATTTTAAACCAGTTTTCTTGCGTAATAAGGGCGTGGGCAAACTTTCCTTCCTAATTGCGATTGGCTTAGTTCTTTACTAAATTCAATTTTAGGACCCATGATAGGCTAACTCAATTTTTCCTAGGCGTGGCCTAGCCATATAAAACCAGCTCCGCGCCGTTTTTTAGACAGATCTAGATTTTTCTCTCGAACAAAAATCGATTTCGGACCTCCGCGAAAACCATCTTGCGAGTTTAAACTCGCATTTCCATATTTTTTTTCCATTATTATTGTGATCCTTAAAAACTAGATATCGAGAATATAAAAAGAGACAAATAATAAAATAATAAAACTAATTTCGGTTCGTCGTTTAAACATTGTGAGTGTGTGACTCAAAATATTGATAACATGTGAAATTGTGATTCGTCGAAATTTATTTCATTACAACCTAACTTGTGCAAGCGAAATACAACCAGTGTTCCCAAAAGTGAAATTAACAAGTGTTTTATTCGTGTGAACCCTTTGTTTTTCCTTTGTATTTATTTCCAGGGGAACAACTTATGTTCTAAGACAGCAACGAACTCAAATAGTGAACAATATAGAAAAGGAATTAACAACATTTTAAATTACCGCGACATAGATAACATTAAATTCTTCCTTATCGACTATCAAAACTAAATTATAAATTGTCGACATCCGAGTCCGAGTTGGACGTCACATACCTTTTACGAAGATGTTAGCAAAATAGGGCAAAAATGAACTGAATTCCATACATTTAGTCCTATATTTTCCCCTCAGCAATCTACGAAGTGAATTTAGCTGTTTATTGAAGCGAAAATACCTAATAGGCTTTTATCTTCTCAGTTTGAATGTTCCCGCCGCTACATTTGAAACATTGCAATGTTTTACGAAACTCCCAGTGTTTCATGAAACTTTTCATCAGGCTAAAGTTTCATGCAAATTTACATCCCTACTCATTGCGAAAAACAAATTTCTGTTTTTATTATACAATTTTATTTACCTTATCTTTCATGTATGACAATAGCCACTGCAAGATTAGATATCTAAAGCACCTTTAAACTTCCGCAGAAAATCTAGTGGAAATTTGTTCGAACGACCAGGCATCAATTTCGATGCAGACGGTCACGACTTAATTTGTACATCCCGGCTTTGGTGATTTGAATGTCATATAGTAGGTTTTGACTAACCTAACATTTGGATATTACATCACGGCAAGTACTATTTTTATTCCAAGACTATTTAGTCGCTGGTAAATGAGAGAAAATAAAAAGTTAGGTAATTATTATTATAACCATCCGTTTCACTTAAATAACGACCGACAAAATGATCTTGACAGGTGACTTACAGTTTGTAGGCGACACTTCACGTTGCACTGGATGAGAAAAAATAGTGTCTAAATGATGCTTTTCCCCTAGATTCTCCGAATGAACCTGTGTGGCTCAAATTTGTTGCAACTCTATTGAACACCGATTTCGGTATACACTGGAGGATCGACGATTTTCTGTGTTGAGTAGACGTGTGTTGGTGGTGCTCATCACGAAAATGGAGAAACGAAATCTAGAGCAACGCTTCGCGATAAATTACCTTTTTTGATAGCCGCGGAATCGTCCACAAAGAATTTGTTCCATCGGGGCAAACCGTAAATCAAGTCTACTATCGCCAAGTACTCGAAAAATTACGAAAACTAGTCAACAGGGTGCGCCCAGACATCGCTTGTAACTGGACCCTTCATCACGACAACGCGCCGTGCCACACTGTCCTCAGCGTGTCCCAGTATTTGGCCTCTAAAGGGATCGCCGTGCTGCAATAGCCGCTTTATTCGCCCGATATGTCACCCCGTGACTTTTTTCTGTTCCCTTGAACAAAATCGGTGGTCAAAGGAACCCATTTTGAGTCGATTACGGACATCCCAGTCGAAGCGTTCCAGAAATGTTACGAAGCGTGGAAAACGCGCTGGAATCGTTGTATAGCTGCCCAAGGGGACTACTTTGAAGGCGATGGCAGATGTCTAGAATAATTTTTAAATATTAGGTTTTTATGAAATCAGTCTCATTACTTAATTGTCACGCCTCGTATCATGACCCTAATTATTAGACCTTAACTTATTAGATCTCACAGGCTCTTGAAGTAAAAAACTCATCATAACAAGGTTAAGCAATACTTTTTATTTTACTGGTGGCTTGTCATTGTATACATTTATAACAAAAATTGCGTTTTAAGGCACAATACAATTTTGTACTTGAGTTTATAGACTGAATAACGAAAAAATCCTTGGTCCCCTTCCATTGGATGGCTTTGACAATAATTCACGATAGTCATTGTTACGAAGCAACGTGAATAAGCCAACGGAAGGGGGGAGGGGGGGCTTAGATTTTATAAAGCCATGTAAAAAGCATTTCAAAGTCATTCAAGGTTCAACATGGTATCCCTATGAACTGTTACTATCTTCCTCTTATTGTGCATCATTGCACTTTTTCAGATGGCCGCTACTTTCGCCCGTCCTCCAAGGGAGTTTCCCATAGTTTACCCGCCATCTAAACATCATCCTCCTCCCAGATGTAAGGACAATTTTCAATCATCTTTTATTTTTGAAAATAATCACAATCGATTTCAGGTATATTATTCATCTAAAATTAGATAGAAACGTTGCCTACAATTGAGAACTAAAATTATCTGGCTAAGGATTATTTTTAGTCGTGTCGTGATAAAAATTATGTCATCGTATAATTGTAGTTTTAAATTGTTTGTAACGTTTTCATGCATTTTCAGATCAATGCAATATCTAGGATTTATTGATTTCCAATTTTTAATTATGATAAATTAATTATTTCTAGACAGTCTCGAAATATTCCAATATATTCATTCAATATTTCTGTGTATTTAGAGGTTCTGATATTCTTTAGATTCCAGATATTTCAAGGTATTCCAAAATGTTCCGAAATGTTCTGATGTATTCCAAAATATTGCAAAATATTCTCACATTTTATAAGATTTTCACGTGGTTCCGGATAATTTAATCTCGGTTTTTCGTTTCCGAAACTGAATTCCCAACATCAATCATCATGCATCATTTTCATTCACTGTTTCGCAAGAAGATATATAAATACGCAAAGAAATTTAGGAAAGCCTAAAAATTAACAAAATAGTCCCCTTTGAAGTATTCTCTAAATTTGATAAAAAATGTATAGCTATTTTAAACTTTTTTTTAATATTTCCAAAAATGTGAATTTTTTCCTTAATAGATTTTTTCTGACAACCTGAAAGTACACGTAAAAAGGTACTTGGACTCAAGTGCGAAATCATTAGAAACATTAATCTTCTTCATTGTTAAAAACATTTTTTTCAATTTCCATAACATGTGTCGGATGTTGTTTTCATGTGTATTTGGCCAGATATCAATGGTAGTGATTCCTATTAATGATTAAAAAAAATTGAGAAACGAATAAAATCAATGTCACTAACGTCCCAAGTGCGAATTGTTGGAGCTGAATACACGGCCCAGTGATGGTCCAATTTTGGCAGCCAACTTTGAGAACCAGAAGAAGTGCCTCAATTTTTGTTAATTTATATTGGAAATAATTTATTATTGAAACAAAATTATCATGTAATTTTTAAATTGCAGTTGGAATAATATTTATGGGTAAAATAGAAATGGGTAAAAATATTTTGTTTATTTGAACGTTCGGAACTTCAGGTATTTGCCGATCCTCCACCGATGCTTGCCTTAATATCGGCACTTTATTGCGCTAATTTTCACTCTTTTAGTGTTGAAAATTAAAGGCAAGTTCGTTAGCAAGCTATTTTGGATAGAAATTTAAGAAGTATGCGCGTTTTGAAAATTGTTGAGACCACATTTTCGAAATTAAAAAATTCTCTGTGCACCCAAAAAAGATCTACAAATTTGTTATTATTCACTTTTTGATAGAAAGCGTAGTTTTGGTTTTATCTCTTTAAAAACTGCATTACAAATATAAGAATTAAAATTTTACACAAACGACACAAGCTACGAAAAAAATAAAGAAACAAAATTTTTCACCCAAAGTGATCTAAGAATTTGATACCAATCATTGTTTGATAAAATGCGTAGTTTTTATTTCGATATTGAAAAATACAGTTGACAATAAACAAATCGAATCTTTGGAAAAATGATGCAAAGGGTATGAAAATACATAAATTAAAAAAATTGTGCTGCAGTAACATTTTAACTAATAACATTTTTCGCTTGAATCATTTCTAAGAATTTTCTTTGAGCCACTTTACGCTAGGGCGCGTATTTTTGGCTTAACCTGTAAAGAATAATATTGAAAAAAAATAAATCAAATTTATGAAAAAACGGCACAAGTTGCATTGAAAAGTTTAATTATAAAATTGTTTTTTTTTATATGATGCGTACTTTTTTTCATTTTAAAAACCAGATAATGATACATTGTTTATGGTAGCCGAGAATAAAAATTAGTACAAAATAAGGAGCAAAAATTAAAGTAATCACGAAAAGCAAAATTTGTACATTATTTTGCAATATCTGAATAGGCAGTACCAGCCTGGAAGCAGAAATGAATCTTATAAACACAAAAATCTTGTGTCACGTTGTTTGTCGCCACTAAACTGCGAAACTACTTATCCCATCTTTATAATATTTTGTATACTGTGTGTACTTTGATCTAACTTAAAGTATAGGATACCTTTTATCTCGATTAATTACCTCAATGTTTTGTTATGGCAAATTTATTTTATTGACTGACACTTCAACATTTTAAGTTATCTAGCTTGATTAAGTGTCCAGTAGATGGCGCCATGTTTCGATTTCTTCATATTACAATCTATTTCACGTCGCACGTGTTTTCTAGATTCACATACTTATTATAACTAAGCCACAGCAACGCGGGGTCGGATCTGATAGTACAATATACATTTAATATAATAATGTTGCACATAGTGCCGAAGGGGCTTCAACAAAAGAGAATTCACAATCACTATCTTACAGATGTCGATTTGCTGACCTTTAATTTTAAAAGGCCTGCTAAAAAAGAGTATAAAATTTTTAAAAGTCCCCCGGCGCAATCTAAGAAGATTTTCTTGGGCTCAAAATGCCCGGAATTTATACGACTATATTCTGGCCCTTTTCATGCAGATTCCCAGACATTTGAAAAAATGTAATTTATTCCCAAGAACGATTATTTTTTATATTTTAGAATGAACGACACCTTCTTCGAAAGAACTTCCACAATTTGAATCAATTCAAGCTCTTGAACTGTTACGGGACAAACAATTAATTTAAAACTATTAATTCCCACTGTACTTTTCAAGACCCTTATCGTTTATTATGTTATTATGAATTACTAATCCGGTTGTAATTGAGCAGAGGATAAGAAATGCTTATAAAGTATGTATTGTCTATATGTTAGTACTAAAAGATGGTGTACATGTAAGTAATAAATTAAATTAAATACTTGCTTATTTTATTTTTCCTTGATGAAACTTCATTAAATCTATAACTATGACTTTAGTAAAATCACAAGAAATTGGCCTCGTGTCTCCGATCAGGAAACAGTAGATGCTGAACGCCTGCAGTTTCTTAAGAAAAAAAGAAAAGTTAATTAAATAAATTGTATTCCAGCAATAGTATTCACGATATCAGCTTCGGACTTTTTGGAGATATTCAAAATCGTGTCAATAATGGCATAACTTTGAAAAGTAGTAGAAAAGTATTGAAATACAATTTTCTGAATATTACCTTGCACGGTGAACTCTTTTAGGGTGTCTACTTAAACCTTCGAAAAAAATTTCCTAACAATTTCAGAATGTTTCCAAATATCTTAATAATTTTCCAGGTATCATTTTTCATAGCACAGAGCCATTCAAGTATACCGTATTTTTAAAACAGTAAGCATATTAATTTAAACAATAATATGTTTAAACAAGAAAGGATTGAAAGAAATAACTCTAAAAAAAGATCATTTCTTGAATTTCTCCCTAAGGGGCAGTACTCAAATTAGGTAACGAATTAAAGGCCCTCTCCAAGACCCTCCCACCCCCCTATAACAAAGCGCAACAAAATATTTTGGACCATGTGATTTGAGACAAATAGAATTTTTTTTGTGTTTATACAAGGCTTTACAAGGTAAAAATTTCATTTTTAAAATACTCAGATTTTTTAAAACAATTTTTTATTTTTTATGACCATTAAAATTCAAACACCAGCTTTTTAAGCTTGTGATATTTTTAAGATCGGCTTTTCTGTAAACTGAATAAAACAATATTTCACATAAAACATAAAAATTTTCAAATTTACTTATTTATTTTAAACAAAAAATTACTTTTTTACAATAAAAGATGACTTTAAAAAAAACTTGAACCTTCAACAAAATAAATAAATTTTCAACAAATAATGATTTTTCAGTCATGAAAGAAAAACAAATTTACCTAAATTATTGAACCTTCAAGCTAAAAGGCGAATTTTCTGTACAAAAATGTAATTTTCAGCAATAAAAAATAGTTTTTAACCTAATAGTTAGGTTTTCAACCAAAGAGATGAATTTTTAACTGAAAATATGAATCTGCGAGAAAAATTATTTTTTAATAAAGTGGCTTAAACAAAATAGTTGAATCCTCCGACGGAGAAGATTAATTTTCAATAAAAATAGTTTAATTTCCAACCAAGCAAGATGGAATTTCTACGAAAACATATACATTTTTAAATGAAACACACAAATCACAACAACAAAAAATGTTTTAAAATTCTGATACAAAAAAGGTTCAAGATTTAATTTTCAACTTCAAAAAATAAGTTTTAAATATGAAGTTAATTTTCTACAAATATACTTGAATTTTCAAAAAAAAAAAAAAACAGTCGAATTTTTAAACAAAACGGATAACTTTTTAACAGAATTGTTGAATCTCAAAATAAAAAGTTGCATTTTTATCCCAGAAAGATTAAATTATTAAAAAAAAGACATCTAATTTTCAAATAAAAAAAGACCAATTTTAAAAAAAGGTGAATGTATTTCTAAATAAGATTTTAGTTGAACTTTCAAGGCCAGAATATGAATTTTAAACAAGTAATTAACAACAACAAAACTTGAATGTGCCACCGAAAACGAGGACTTTTTACCAAAATTGTTGAATTTTTAATCTAACAATTGCATTTCTTTCAAAAAGAGATACAATTTCTACTAAAATATATGAAGTTTTGAAATAATAACAGAAATTTTCAAGAAAGCAGTTAAATTTTTATCTAAAAAAGGTATCAATTTTACTTTTTAACACTAACTTTTGAATTTTAAACAAGATGTAAATTTTCTATCAAATAGTTGAATTTTGAACAAAGAAGTTTCATTTTTATTCAAGAAAGATGAAATTTCTACTAAAACAGATGAATTGTCGAATCAAAATGATAAATTTAAAATTAAGTTGAATTTTCACCTGAAGAAGATCTTAGTTGACTTCTACGAATCAAAATATGAATTTTAAACGCTTCAATTTACAAAAAATAGTTGCATTTCAAATCGGAAAGAATGACTTTTCAAGCAAATCTTTGAATTTTTAAACAAGCAGTTGTAGTTTTGGATAAGAAAGATGCAATTTCTACTTAAATAGATGAATTTTTCAAGTAAAAGCACAAATTAAAAAAAAAAGTTGAATTTTTATCCAAAAAAGACATTAATTTGACTTTTCAACCTCAAAGTATGAGCTTCAAATAAGAAATAAATTTCATATACACATACTTGAATTGTCGACAAAACAGTGGAATTTTTAACCAAAAAGGATGAATTTTTAACCAAATAGTTGTATTTCTATCTGAGAAAGATGCCGTTTCTACTAAACTACTTAAACTTGTAATATTTTTGACCTAGAATATTATATAAATGGAATAAAACAATTAAAAATTAAAATTGAATATTTATTTTGCTTGACAGTTATTGAAAGTTATAGGAATTCCATAAATTTTGCAAGACTTCTTTTCAGTCTCTTATTTTTCACTGAAAAGTAAAATTCGTAATTATATGGGAGTTTGTATGGTCTCATTTTCTCATTCATTCATTGTTGTATGAAAAAATGTAATTTTTTATTTCACGTTACCAAATTCTCATCATTTATGATTGGAAAGTATTAGAATTGTCCGATTAAGTTTTTACGACGTCGTCTGTCTGTTTGTCCGTCCGTAGACGCAATAAATCTCGTAAAAATGAACGAAGCAAATCGATCTTTAGCACCCTTTTTTATGTCCTAAAAGAAAGGGTGAGTTCGTTAATCAGCCATTTTAGATAAAAATTCAAAAGGTTAGAGCATTTTCAAAATTGTTGGGACCATTTTTTTTAGATTTGACTTTTTTGATCAAAAGAAAATGATCAGAGATCTTTTATAAGATTCAAAAAATAAATAAAAATTTGAAGCCAAACAATGTACGATATTCAAATAGTCAAGAGAATGAAAACTTTCAGTTTTGAAAGCCCTAAAAGATGCTCATAGCAGATTTTTAGATCTTCTTGAAAAATCAAAAATTCAAATTTTGATTGTACAAAAAATAATCAAAAATCAAAAATTCCCCTTCGTGGTCAAACTTTGGAAGATACGCAAAAAGGTAAATTAACAAACATTGTGATCCCAAAAAAGATTTACCAATTTGTTAGGACTCACTTTTTTATAAGATGCCTAGTTTTGGTTTTAACCATAAAAATTACATTAAAAATGAAAATGAGAAATTGGTGCAAAAACGAAAATAGGCACGAAAACAAATTTATAGAAGAAAGTTGTTCAACCAAAAAAGAGATACAGATTTTTTATAATATATTACATTTTCATCATTTATGATTAGAAAAGTATAGGAATTGTCGAAATTTGACACTACATCATTCAAATTTCGAACCAAATGACGCAAAACACGAAAGAAAGTGTTTGAGAGAAATGGTAGTTTTTGAAAAATCCTACAAAATTTCTTTTAGCGATTTTTGAATAGGACTTGTCATATTGTGTTTATTTATCGAAAGTAGTATGCATAAAATCAAAAATTCCAATATTACAGAGAGACTTAATCTTTGACACCTATTAAAATTTCTCGGAATCCTTTCAAAACTTTTTAAATATTTTTAAATCAATTAAAATTTGCAAGATCACGCAGAATATTAAAAATAATTGGAGGTCCTGTAAATATTAATCTTTTCTCCTTGAATTATTGCAACTCATAAAAATAACTTTAAATAAAATTAAATTTATTCAGAAAAGTATAATTCATTCTATAGAAAAATCGTTAACATCTTGTAAAATTTTTAGAATACCTAAGAATCTCTTGAAATCTGTGCAAACCGTAAAAGTTCAATAAAATTTTCTTAATTTTCCAAAGTTCTCTAGAAATTTATTGAAATCTTTGAAAATCCTAGAATGTTCTTTGAAATCTCCTGAAATTTTCTATTTGTCTGAAAGTCCTTGATAATTCCTGAAGATCCCTTTAAATCTTTAGAAAACGTACATATCCATTGAAAAATGTGTAAATCATTTGAAAACTTTTGAATATAATCTAAATTAATTTTACTTATTAAATTTCTCTAAAAAATCCCTTGAAATATCTAGAAGCCTTTAAATCATATTCAAGTACGGTGAAATCTTTAGAGTCAATGAAATTTCATTTATTTTCCAAAGTTCACTGGAAATCACTTAAAATTTTTTGGAAATTCCGCGAAATACTTTGAAATACCTTAAAATCTTTAGAAAACGTAAATATAATTTTTGTTTCAACGAAGCAAGAAGAATTTTCAACCAAAAAAATATGGTTTTTCTATCAAAACAGACGAATGTATAAAAAAAAGTAAAATCTTGAACTAGAAAAGATACATTTTTAACAAAATAGTTGAGTTTTCAACAAAATAATTAAATTTTTAACAAGATAGCGTAATTTTTCTAACAAAAGAGATGAATTAGAAACTGAAAATGTAATAGTTGACTTTTCAATTAGAAGAAATTTATTTTCAAGTAAAAAGGATTTTTGTACCAAAAGATGGATTTTTAATCTAAAAGGATAAACTTCCCATCTGAAAAGATTAATTTTAAACAAAACAAATTAATTTTGGTGAAAAAAATATGACTTGTTAGAAATAAAAGTTAACTTTTAACAAAGAAATAAAATTGTACACCAAGCAGTAGAATTCTTAACCAAAGAAAATTAATTCTGAGACTTAAATGTATTTTTACACTTTTCAAATTAAAAGGATTAAATTTGAACTATGAGAATATGAAAATAGTCGATTTTTTAATAAAAGAATTAAATATTTAAACAAATAGTACAATTTTTAGATAAAATTAATCAATTCTGGATAAAAAAGGTGCGTCTTGGAGTCTTTTTAAATATCCTTTAATCTTATTCCCTTGAAAAGCTTTAAATTTTTTCAAATCTTCAAACTCTTTGAAGATCCTGAAAAATCGTTCAGGTTTCGTAAACTTCCTTTGATTATCTTGAAATTTGTGATATATCTTAAAAATTCTTGAAAACTTTAAATTACTATGAAATCTTAAAAATACAGAAAAATTTGGAAATTTCGCTTTTTGAGATGACAATTTGAGCAAATAGTAGCATTAATTAAAAATAGTCAGAAATTTATCCTTAGTTGAATTTGATTTTATGAAAAATGACATTTTTATTGGCATCGTATAAAAGGAGTTTACAAATTTACGGAGGGTGGGGGCATTCAAAATGTAAATGAATTCACTTTTTGAATTATGCCTATTCTAGTAAAAAAATAAATATAAATACTCAATTTTGTAAAGTTTTGATTTTAATAAAGTAACATTGCAGTAATTTTTGATAAATTCCATTCTATATAAATGCATATCTGGTTCGAGCAGAAATCCCATTAAATTGTGTCATCCAGCAAGATAAATGTATGATTACGAAAACAGTAGATTGCGTGAATTATAGAAGCCGTTTTCTCAGTACAATAAATACACCAGATTCGCTTGCTTCTAAATCAGTTTTAAAACAGTGAAAATATTTTTTATGCTCAAAATGAAACATGTAATGAGTTTTTTTGCCCCAGAATTAATTTTTTGTGAGTATTATGATTTTTAAGAATATAATTTAATCAAAAATCAGTGTGATTTTTCAGACGGGAAGATGTTTTTAAAGTTAAAATAGTGACGTAGATAAAAAGTTATCAACAATTACTTCTGTCTTTTCATCAGATTTTTTAGCTTGTGTTTAAAACTTAATTTATTAATTATATTCGAACACCAACCCTAGAATAATTATAATTTTGAAAATAATAATTTTACAACAATCTGGGAGAGAAAATATTGATATAAATTCAAAGGTAAATAAATATAATCCTATTCCTACTTAATTATAAATTAAAACATTAATTCCAGAATAAATTAGAATAATCTACATAAAAATTTTAATAGAAATTTATTCTAGTCTCAGATTCAGCTTTTCTGTATTGAAAACGCTATTCTAAGCCATCTCCAGGCTTTCTATTTTTTATGCACTATCAATTCGCAAATTACGCTCTTTGCACATTTGCACTTTTGAAGCTGTTAGGAATTTTTGCATTACACCTGAAATCACACACAACTTAAAAAAAATTAAAAGGAAAGATTTTCGAAAAAAACCCATTGTAATCACTTAAGATAATATAAATGAGGAAAAAAACGAACTTGTAATCACATTCAGGTGCAAATCTAAGCAACATACACAATTTAGATTTTTTATTTTATTTTATTTTACAATAAAGAACGGTGTAAGTTGAAGCAAAACCCAAATTCCTGTCCAAAAATTGATAATAATTTATATTCCAACGGGCAAAAATAAAAATATAAACGGGACCGTACTTAAATTACGTAACAGCTCAAGCGGAAGCGAGAGGTCGAGAGATTTTGTTACGGGTTTTTACGGAAGGGAGGGGGGGGGGGCGTCGTTCACTCATGTACGAAATTTTTGGAGATTCGTTAATGAAATAAATAACTCACATTAATTGTACAGAAATTAATCACGAATTTAACTTTACGCGCCAAAAAAAACACGTTGGGTAAAAAATGAAGCTAGCTAACAAAAATTGGTAAGAAGTCAGGGAATTTTTGTGTTCAGTAAAAATTAAGGGACTGAAAAAAAGTGTTGCAAAGTCAGGGAACTCCTATAAATTTCAATAACTGTCAAGCAAAAGAAATAAAAAATTTCAATTTCAATTTGAAATTGTTTTATTCCGTTTATATAATATTCTAGGTGAAAAAATTACAACTTTAAGATTCTGGTATTTAATTATTGATTTTCAGGGAACACTATTCAACTGTTTTTTTTTCTTTGAAAATTCAACTATATCCTAAAAAATCAACTTCTTTGCAATTTATATTTTAGTGTTAAAAAGTTAACGAAACTCTTTTTCATGAGAATTCAACAGTTTTTTTTTTAATTTATCTTTTTAATTTAAAAATTCATATATTTTAGTAGGAACTGCATCTTTCTTAGATAGAAATGCAACTGTTTGGTTAAAGAAATCTTTTGTTAAGAAGTCATCCTTTTTTGTTAAAATTCCAACTGTTTTGTTGAAAATTCAAGTATCTCTGTAGAAAATTTAATTGTTATTTAAAAGTCATACTTTGATGTTAAAAACTCAAATAAAAATCATTTTTGGATAAAAATTCAAAAATTTGGTTGAAAAGACATCCTTTCCGGTTGAAAATTCAATAATTTTTATTTTGACAATTTACGTATTTAAAAATCATATTTTGGGCTTAAAAGGTCAAAGGAAACCCTTTTTAGGTAGAAATTCATCTTTATTTCAAATTTGTCTTTTTCATTTAAAAACTCATATGTTTGTCATCTATTTTAGTAGAAACTGCATGTTTCTTTGTTAAAAATGAAACTTCTTAATTGATAATTAAACCATTTCATACAAAATTTACTTCTTGTTTCAAATTTATATGTTGGCGTTGAAAAATCAAATTAATCTAATTTTTTGATAAAATTTCAACTATTTTTCTGAAAATTTGTGTTACAAATTCCAAAATTCCTCTATTTTAGTAGAAACTGCATCGTTTTTTATAGAAATTTTACTGTTAAGTTTTATTTGATAATTAATTTATTTTAGTAGAAATTTTATCTTTCTGAGATAAAAATGCAACTCTTCATTTAAAGATTGAACAATTCTATTGAAAAGTCATCCCTTTTGGATGAATAATTTACTGTTTTGTTGAAAATTCGTAGTTCTGGGTTGAAATTTCAAGTAAATTTATAGAAAATTTACTTCTTGTTTAAAACTCATATTTTAGTGTTAAAAAGTACATCTAATACAAATTTTTCATAACAATGTAAACACATTTTTTGAAAATTGGTCTTTTTGATTTAAAAATGTATATGTTTTAGTAGAAATTTCATCTTGCTTGGTAGAAAATTACACTGTTTTTATTGAAAATTAATCTTCTCTGGTAGAGGATTTAACTGTTTAGTTTCAACCAATTTATTAAGAAATTATTTTTGGTCAAAGATTCATGTTTTTCAGTTTAAAATTCATCCCTTTGATTAAAAAATTAACTTTTTGGTTACAAATTATTTTTTCGTCGTTGAAAATTCAATTTTTGTCAAGAAAATTTGCTTTTTGGCTTGAATATTCAATAATTTAGGTAATTTTTTCTTCTTCCATGATTGATAGATCTTTATTTGTTGAAAATTCATCTTATTTGTATGAAAAATTAAATAAAACAAATGAAATTTTATCTTCTTTTCTGGAAATATCAACCATTACATTTTTTTGTTGAGAAATCACCTTTTTTGGTTGAAAATTAAATTATGTTTTGAAAATTAATTTATTTTTTTGAAATTTCAATTATATTGTTGAAACTTCATATTTGATGATAAAAAAGTAATTTTTTGTTTAGAGCAAATAAGTAAATTTGAAAATTTTTATTTTGGTATCTGAAATTTATATTGTAACGAACTAAAATACAAATATATAAAGTGCAGGTTAGCATTTAAAGGGTGTCATGGCATACCCATATCAGTATCATTTTTGAAACTTTTAAAATTCCTAATAGCTTTTTTTAATTATTCAAATTTTTCCTACAATTTTTTCTGAATTATTTAATATTAAAGAAAATAAAACAATACAAAAGCAGGACAACAATAAATAAATTATAAATTAATAAAACAATATTATTATAGGGAAATTTTACAATCCTAGAATTTCAAATTATCGCGAATTTTCTAATTTTGTAAATTTCATAAATATATGAAATAGTTCTTCTTTCGGGAATTATCCTGTGGCGGGATATGTTGCTGTATTTTTCAGTCGTCCTCTAAATAACTTGACAATTTATTTGAATTTTTCTCAAATTAAAAATTCTGTATAAGTAGGGAGATTGTCTTAAAACATTTTGGATTGTTTTTTGACATATTTGAAAATAATTTAAAATCTGTTTTAATGTTCTCCTAATATTATTGTTTAAGCAAAAAAATAATTTTAATATTTCGTTTGAAATAATTTATTTTGCCTAAAAAATTTTTAAATCTTGCAAAAATAAAAAAATTATTTAAAAATATTCCCAATACAAGTTATATAAGTAATATTTTTAAACGTTAACAACATTATTTGAAAAAATAACTTAGTTGGAAATTTTGATTTAAAAAATTGATGGTGCAGAAAATTTGGAATATTTATTAATGAATAAACCAACTGAAAACAGTTCACATTCTCAAAGTTAATAATATTATAGTTTATTATACTTAAGAGTCATCAAGCTTTAATTTAGTCATATAAAAAATAAAATTTTATAATATATTAAATGACACTAATAATTTTCGATGAAAAATACAGAGTTTTAACAAAATAGTTGAATTTTCAATTAACACAGATTAATTCTTAACCAAACACTTCCATGTAGAATCGAAAAAGATACATTTTCTATAACAAATAAATCTTAAACCCAAAATTATAAATTTTTAACAACAAAATTAAATTTTAAGAAAATAGACGAATTTTCTTCCAAAAAGTTCAATTTAAAACTAAACGCGATAAACTTTGAACAAGTATTAGAACAGTGACATTTTCAATCAAGAATAATAATGTTCTGTCAAAATAAAAACATATTTAGAACAAAATACATAAACTAACAAAGAATTGATTGAATTATGTAATAACGATTCTCTTTCAACTAATAATTATAGAATTGTTTAGTTTTCAGTCTAGAAATTTATTTTCAACGGAATATTTGAATTTTAAAAACAAACAAATACATTTTAGACCAAACATTTCCATTAACAAATTGCAAACTTGAATTTTGAACCAAATGGTCGAATCTTTAAATTTAAAGTATAAAACATTTTATAGTTGCTGAACTTCCATTGATAATTAAAAAAATCAATGTTTTATAATATTATTAAATAACACTAAGATGTTCGAAAAAAATTCCCATAAATAAAAACACTCCATGCACAGGTCTGAAATGCATCATTTATTCTCATGCTATCGATGTACCTGGTAAGTAATCTTTTATTACTATAATTAAAAATTTTTTTATAATAATTAATGTATTAACCAAAAACGGTACAAAAGAAAAATTTTGTAACCATATAGTCAATTTCCGTAGATCATATCGCCACGCACTTAAATGGAAATCTAAGTTCATATCGAGATGCAATGAACTGGCTTTATAAATACGAAAATCACTCTTGTAATTCAGAAAATGTGACACAAATTATGCCCGAAGGCAAAGAAAAATACTTGATGTTTCACATTGAATATACAGAATTTAGAGATGAATTTGTATCTAAAATGATAAATGCAGCCAAATCTGACATGATTTATGCAATCTATAAATCATGTTTGCTGGATGCTAATTATCTGAAACATACAGTTAAGACTGTACTTGTATATAAACTTGCATACATTAGGGAATGTCATCCAGAAATTTTATTTGAGGGAGAAAATGAAGAATTTATGAAAGCCACAGTGCAAATAATAACGAATGAACTATGCAGCAAAATAACGTATCGTAAGTACCACACATGTATAACTGGATCTTAAAATTTTTTATATGAATATATCTTATTTTAATTTTTTTAAACCTCAACTTTCTTTAACTCAAAAAAGCTCCGACAGTTCCAAAAACTCTAATAAAAAATTATTTTTAATTTAGAACTGTAATGCTTTAAAATTTAAGGTATTTAAATGAGATTAAAATCAAATTTAAAATCCTATTTAACGTTTGCCTTTTGAACTTTCACTTCATTCTTGGGAGTTCATTCTCAGTCGTCAGGGAGATAGCATCGTGGCAGTGTTGCTGTGCCTGTCGACTGCAGATTTTATTTATTTCTATTTTATTTAATTTTAATTTTTATTTTTTTTATTTTTTTTATTTCGATTTTATTTTCTCATATATAAATTGTTTTTGCCTTGATAAGGGTGCCGTATGGGTGCCGAAACGTTGGTGATTATATATATATATATATATTTTTTACAAATTTTTTAAATTGTGATTTGATAATGATAAAAAAAAGAAGTCGAATGAAATAAAAAAGAGAAGAAAGGGGTTTTGGCTGGTTGCCTTCTCATTTTTATTTCCTTTTTTTTATTTCTGGCCAGAGGAAGGGAAGATTTTTTCTTTTCTTTTTTAGGAGGAAGAAGTTTTTTCTCTTTTTCAGATTGCAATGGGAACATCTTATGGCGTTTGTCCAAATTTGGTCGTTAGATTCTTCATTTTTTTTCAGGAATTATTCACATTATAATAATTTAAAAATTTCCTCCTGATCACACCATGGCATCTCTAGATGTGCCATCTTTATTTACAAACTTTAGAAATTAAAATAATTCCTTATGATTTTCAAATCACAACAATTTTCCGAATTAATTTAAAACTTGATGTTCTTCATTAAGAAACATGTTAATAATTGTTTCGATATGTTCTTAGATCTAAATAATTATGGTCCAATACATAATATAATCTTGGATTTCTTATTTCAGGAAATCAATTAAAATTTTTTTTTTTTAATAATCCAATCAACGGAAAAGAATTAAAAAATCAATCATAACATTTTAAACTTAACTAATTTAGCTAAGCGTTTATAATCAGAATCAGCTTTGAATTGAACAGAATTCTCTATTTTTTATGAATTTACGAATTTAGAAAATTTCTAATTAATTGAATATATTATTCTAATTTTTAATTTATAGTAAATAATTTATGATTAGTAGAGACAAATTTTTTTATGTATTCCAATACTTTGTCATTCCTTCTCAATTCACTTCGTCTAATTTTAGTTACAATATTTATTAAGAAATCTTAGAACCCTTATTATACAAAATTTTTTGAAGCCAAAAATATAAATTTCCTAGAAGAGAGCTAAATTTTGACACAAAAACTGTCCTACCAAAAAATATAAAATTACAATTCAAAAAGACAAATTTTCAAGAAAGTAGTAAGATTTACAAGTAAAGAAAATTACTTTTAAACTAAATAGCTGAGTTTTAAAACAAATAATTAAATTTGCAACCAAATAGTTAAATTTGTAAAAACTTCGTTAAATTTTCAACAGACAAAGATGAATGTTTCACCAAATTGTTAAATTTTTAAGTGAAAAAGAGGGCTTTTTTTAAAAGACAGTTGAATTTTTAATCTAAAAGGATGATTTTTCTACAAAAAAATACGAATATTTCACAACTTTTTTTAAATTTTCAACAAATAATACAATTTTCAACAAAATAGTTAAATTATTAACCAAATAATAAAACTTTTAAGAAAATAGTTGTATTCTCAACTGAAATCATAATTAACATCAACAGCCGAATTTCTGACAATGAAGTTGTAATTTCAACTAAGTAGGTGAATTTTTTATAAAAAAGGATTAATTTAAAACTAAAAAAATGGACTAATTTACCAAAAACTTAATAATTAACCAAATAATTCAATTTTGTACTAAAATAGTAGATTTTTAAATCCAGAAATACGATTTTTGAACAAAACAAATGAAATTGCAACCAAAGAGACAAATTTTCTATCACATAGTTGAATTTTCAAACCGAAAATATAAATTTTCATCATAAAAGACCAAATTTCGACAAATAATTTGATTTTAATGAAAGCAGAATAATTAATAAACAAGCATTTGCATTCTTAACTAAAAAAGCTAACATTAATACCAAAAAAAAATAATTTCGAAAAGAAAAAGACGAATTCTCCAGAAAAAGGTAGAAATTACCACTCCAATTTTTTTTACCAAAAACTTAATTTTCAACTAAATAGTTTGATTTTTTACGGAAACAATAGATTCTTAATTGAAAAATATTTTTAAAAAATCAGTTGAATTTTAGGAGCAAGAACGAATTTTCTACCATACAGTTGAATTTTCAAACAAATATTTTCTTTCTAACAAAATAGTTCAATCTTAAAATAAATACCATCAATTTTCTATCCAGGATGAAATAATTAAATTTTCAATCAAGAAGATTAATTTTCTACAAAAAAAACAACTAATTTACAGTACGCGTACATTTTCAAACAAGTTATTAAATATTTAACAAAAATAATCATTTTTATACTAATAATCGAATAATTCAATTTTCAGTTAAAAAGATTAATTTTCAACCAAATCGCAACATTTTCAACAATAAAAAAAAGAAGCGACTTTTAGACAAAACAATGGCATTAACAGCCAAATATAAAGTTTGACTTTTAAGCGATGGAGACGAATTTCTCACTTAAAAGATGAATTTTTAAACAAATAGTTGTTTTTTAATTTGAAAGGGGTAAGTGTTTTACTTAATAGTCAATTGATAAAAAAAAAACAGTAGTAAATTTTAATCACGTTCGATTTTCAACATTTTCGAACAAATAGTTTAATCTTCAAACTAAAATGCGATTTTTTTAGAAGACAGCCAAATTTTTCAGCCAAATAGACGAATTTTCTACAAATAGTTCAATATTTAACCCAAAATCTGAATTTCCAAGAAAAAAATTTTCTTTGTACTAAACATTAGAATTTTAAACATAAACTATCATTTTGTTATCGAAAATAGATCAGACTGATCATTCAGTAATTTTACAATTCGAAAATTTTCAATTGACAGCAGTTTTCTGTTTTTGTGAATTTTATTTTTCTGACTTTCTCAATCCAAACAAATGTTGACAAGAATCAGGAAATTTTTTAAGCAATTCATTTAATTTTGAAAAGTTTTTCAAATTGTTAAGAAAACTTTTAGCCTGTTTAAAAGATGTTTCTGAATTTAATAAGTATCTAAAATTTCCAAAAATATTTTTGATTTTTTTCAAGAATCTAAGAAAAATCCTCTTAATATAAGCTGAAGAACAAACAGAAAATACTTTCCAAAACCCTAATTTATTTTCGAATTTAGGTGCTCAAAAACTGTCAACAAATAAATAGTTCATCGAAATTTGTACTTTGAACTGATATTGTTTTTCGAATTGATAATGATAGTTTGCGTAAAAGAAGAGAATACAATAAATAATAGTTTTAACTTACAGAGACGATTTACAGTTCTGATGAAGAATGCCAGAAAAATGTTCAACCTGAGGAAATTAAAAAATGCGAAATTTTCATTCAAAAGAAAAACAGAAGAAAGTATACTAATCACATGACTGGATTTCTTATTTATGCACTAAATGATTATTTTCCATCCTCAACTTGCAGGTGAGATTTTTATATTAATCCTATGATGCGAATATTTATAGAAAATTTATTTAAATATTATGATTATTATTATTATTATTATTATTATTATTATTATTATTATTATTATTGCATAATTAAGCCATTTTCCTTTCGGGGTGGGCGTGATGAAAAAAATATTTTTATACAAAAATTGTAATTTTCTGCAGTGACATCATCAAAAGACGAAATTGTTACGTTGATTTGGTCAAGAATTGCAAATTTTCGACTCAATTTGCAGCCTACAATTTGTGGAGTCTTTCAAGAAACGACCCTCTGTGTACGACTGAACTTCGAGAATCGATTGGAGAAGAAACTCGTTCATAAATTTGTGCCAAAATTATTTTTTTAGATGAAAAATATAATTTGATTTGGAATAGCTAAAAGTTACTAAAATAAAATGAGAAAACAATAAAAAATATATATAATTTAAAATTGTATAAAATTTTTGGTAAATCTTCTTTCTCATTATTTTAATAACATCAACACTTCTATTGAACCTAAAGGTTTGTCTAGTCTTACAATATCAAAAAATGTTAGCCAAATAAGTCGAAAAAAAAATGAAAAGTATTCGCAAGTGCCATATAACAAGAAAAATATTGGTTGCCAAAATACAACAAAATTTGGACAAACTGACAATTACAAAAAATTTAACATTCCGCAAAAGTTTAAAAAACGATATTTAATTGTTCCACATTCTTTATCGGTGTATTTTGAAAACTTCACAGTTTTTTTATTTTTTCAAAAAGAAGAACACAATTCTTACTTTTATTATTACTAGAGAAGAGTTTAAAACAATTTTTTTTAAATGAAAAAACGTTAGAAAAACTTCAAATTATTTTAAAATGTTTTTCAAAGTTTAAAATTTTTTGAAAATATTATAAAATAATTTAAAGATTGAGAATATTTATAACAAATGTTAACGAAATGTAGATTTTTCAAGATTTTGAACAAAACATTCAGAAGCTTTTTAAGAATTTTGAAAAATTCCAAAGGAATACAAAATTTTCTGAGATTCCTGGGATAAATTAAATTATTTATTATTTTTTAAGTTTATTTTTAATAGAAAATTCGAAAACATTATGAAATAATTAAAAACATTTCGAAAATTTTTCAAAAATCTTAGAGATTTTAAGGCAATTTTTTTAGTTTTGACAGATTCTTCATCAATTAAAAAAAAATTAGAATCGTTTTAAATGATACTAATTATTATTATTTATTCATAAATATATGATAATATAAGCTAGCGGTTCGTATATGGAATATAATCAGAAGACTTTAGAATTTATTGTAAAATAAAAAAAATTAGAATAGTGGTTCGAAATGTGCAAAATCACATTTACAATACTAGGGCACAAAACGTCACTGTAAGTTAAGAAAATAAACAATTTACGATTCACCAGTGCGAAATTTTTGGATTAGAATTATCAATATTCAACAGGAAGTTAAAGAAAAGCCTAGATAAGCACAAGTTAAAAAAATTTGTTAGAATAGTCTCAAGTTTGAAATGATTTTAAAAAATCGAAGAAAGTAGATTTTGGATAGTTTTTGAATTAAAAATTGAGAAGCTTTTTAAAAATTTTGAAAAGATTTACCTAAGAAAATTGAAAAATATTTTTTATTTGGTAACACTGATTTTCAGTGACAGACTACTTAACGAAATTACCAAACATTTTGAATATTCAAACAAGAATTGGGAAGAATGTAATGTAATTTTATTAGTTTTAATATATTTTTCAAAATTGGCAGGCAAAATTCGAATCGTTTTAGAAAATACATAAAAATTTTGAAAATTGTCTAAAATAATTTAAAATTTGAAAAGATTTCAAAAAATTCAAAACGAAAATTTGGAGTTGTTTTTTAAAGATTTCTTTTAAGATAGACAATTGCAGAAGCTTTTTAAGAAATTGGAAATGTTTCAAGATAATGATACAAATATTTTCCGGAAGATCTTGGGAATAGTTGAAGCGATTTCTTATTTTGAAAAAATAATTATCACAGAATATTTTAAGATATTTGAAAACAATTTCAAAGATTTCGAAAATTGTCAAATGAGAATTAGGAAATTTTGAAGGCGTTTTTAGGTACAATCCTAGTCAGTTTAGAAGATATTTGGAAATTTTAGATGTGTTTCAGTGATAACATACAAAAATCTGAAAATGTTGAGAAATTTCTGCATATTTATAACATTATTTTTATTTTATTTAAAAATTCTACAAGTTTTAAATACCTTTAAAGGTAAACATGAGGTTTTCTACAATTTGGTGAAATTGTGTAAAATAAAAAAAACTTTAATAGAATTTTTTAAGATCTTTTCGATCTATCTGAAATTTTAAAAGTTTTTTTTTTAATTTTCACAAGGAACCTAGTACATTATATTCACATAATCTTAAAGACTAATGAACCTCAAAATAAATTATGATGCAAAACTTTTATTTCGTATCCAAAATTATTCCCCACTTATATTAAAAAACTTTTTCTAAAGATTCTTATTTTATTTTTTTTTTAAATTGAAAACCTTTCTCTAAATTAATAACCTGGGAAAAGTAGACTTTTAAAAAAATCGTAGTTTACAGTTTTAACATTATCACCCTCATTTTTCAGGAAATTGATATCTTTTTACACATGCATTCCGAAAAGATTATTTTTAAGGTGAATCAAGTAAGGTTAAATAGATAAGGTTAAAAAATAATTTTTCCTATTCTTGTATTCACTTGTGATAGCTTGTAAACGCGTATGTTTTTCGTGTTGAACTGGCCCAATTAGAAGTTTCTCAATATAACCTTCTTATTGCTTAAATAAAGCTGGAAATCTTACCATAGCGCTCGTTTTAATGCAGGGAAAATTTTGTTGAGGTTTTCCGGGGTATTAAACATTTGTCTTGGTCATTGAAATAAATTTTTCTTCATATCCCGTGTAGAAATTTCCCCGGTTGGCCCTAATACAACAAGGCTTCTGGTCAGATGTCGGCCGGGCTACCCCTGGCTGGGTTTCATGGACAGGAACCGGGCGGGAGCCGGTCGGGCTACATTTTTCTCGACTCACGTATTCCGAGGCTGGTCGGTTACTGGCCGGGCTAACCCTGGTTATATCCCATAGTCGAGAGCCGGCTAAGAACTCGTCAAGTTAATGTTTTTGTAGAAATCAGTGAAACAAAAATGAGCTTTTTTAAAATTCTTAATGAAAAACGTTAAATTTTGTCGAATAATTTAATATTTTAAATTAAACTGTTATTGATTCTGCTATGTGCAACAACAGAAATGATACAATTTTTATAAACTTGTCTATATTCAGACAATGTTTAGCCTGTACAATTTCAAATTTACCGCCATATGTAGCGCCTGCTGTGTCTGTCGTCTGTATAGACACTCAGTAAATTTGAGTGTCGCACCTGGAACGAAGATGCTACTTGCAGTCACGTCGCGTCGTCTCTTCGAAGTTCGCAAATAAAATCGAAACTCGTGGTTAAAATCAACTTTATTTCAGTATTTAGTTTGAAACCCCCACTTAGTGCGCGAATAATTATTATTTTTAATTAAAATAGTCTTGTGTATACAGTTTTTACTTTCTTTCTTCCTAACCTTAAATCACCGCGTGGCTTGAAAATTGCTGTTAGATTCTATCATCAGGGAATAGAATTCTACTTCGATTTTCTTGCCAGAATTGGTTCACTTGATTTGAATTTTAAAGTTGAGCATAACTTTACGATGAGCCTTAAAAGACAAAACAAGTTACCAATTTGTCGCCTGAAGCAACATTTCTTAACCGTTGTTTGGCCGGATTACCCGACTGGATCCCGGCCGGTATTGAAGCCGGGATCCAGCCAGTTTACCGTGACGTTTTTAGCCGGATTCCGCGGCCAGCACCCGGCTTAAATAGGGGCTATCCGACTGGGCCCCGGCCGGATCCCTGATTGGATTCCTACACGGGATTAACGGTCTTGTTTAGAATTTAAGCACTGATCAGTATTACGGAATGTTCCATATCTCTAGCGGAAAATTTCGTGTCAATAGTCAGTTCGTAGAACTAATAAAAGTATGAAATTCTTCAACATTATATATAAAAAATAAACCCATGTAAATTTTTCTATATATTATTTCACAAAAAAGTGATATATTTACTAGAACATGCCAGACCTATCAAGAAATTTCTGAAAAATTCCAAAATATTTGAGGACAGTCCAGACATTTTGTTTTCCATAATTTTTCCGAAGATTCTTTTTACATAACCACAATTTTCTTGGTTAGTGAAATGGGTAATAAAATAGTTAATAAAATAACAGAAATTTTCTTGGGAATTATCCTAATACGTCCTAATGAAACCAATTGTTTTGAACATGATTTATTTTCAATTATTTGATTTTAATACTAATGCGCTCATAGTTTTTCAAGATATTTTTAATTTAATAATAAATGCGTCCAAATATTCTTTTATACTTTTCGAGAAAAATGGATCGGAAAAAATTATTTGTTACATTTTATGTTTTACTTAGTGTTTTTCACATATCATTGACTTTGTTGAAAAATTCACGTTCAGTTTTTGATCTTAATTAAAATTAGCCTCGAAATATGATGCGCATTGAGCGATAAAAACAATGAAAAGTGAAAAATAGAACATGGCATGTGAAATGTGAAACTATACAAAGTCATCTTGGTAAAGTCTGGCATCGCTCTCCCTCGTCCGATTTTTTTTATTACATACCGGAAAAGACGGAAATTTTCGTTTTAATACTACAATATAAGGTCATTATTTAAATAATCCTCAAAATTTTATTTGAAATTTAAATCACTGAGTCAAAAACTTTATTGAAAAAATAGGAATGCATCATATGTCATTATATGCGACGATATCACATAGAAGGATAGCTTACATTAGTTATGGATTATACTAGTGAAGGAGATTATAAAAAGCTTAATGAAGTTTACTGTTATTAAATTTAATACTCCTATTCCTCCATTCGCAAATATGTTTGCGAAGAGATATTTTTCATTTTTTTTGGCGGAATGTCACTGTATACATGTGTAAGAAAAATTTCGTTATAAAGCATAATAAAATGTATGTACTGGAGTTTGTAGATTCAATAGAAAAAAACCGTGGCACCCATTCCACTGGAGAACTTTGACGGTATTTTACGATAGTCATTGTCGTGAAGAACCGCGAATAAGCGGTATATAAAAGACATTTCAGAATAATTCCCCGCTCAACATCCCGTGTGGAAATAACCCCTTTGGCCATATGACAAGTCGGGCACTAATCGGGGGCTAGTCGGGTTATTAATTTTGACAAAGTACCTAGTCGGGGACTAATCAGGAACTAGTTTGGCTTTTTGTTGTCAAAATTTCAGTCGGGGCCTGGTTGGTGGTTGGTCAAGAGCCAGTCGGGCCTTTTTGTTCACTAATTTTCGTTTTGAAAATAAATAATTTAATTTTGTACTGAAAGCAGAAGCTCAAAATGTTAAAAATCAAATTTAAAAGAAGAACAAAAAACGAATTTTCAACAAAATAGATAAATTTTCAACGAAAAACTGTTACATTATCAGTTTAAAAAATAAATTGGCAACCAAAAATTTGTCAGCAAAATAGTTTAATTTCAAAAACAATATGAACTTTCAACCATTTGCTAATTAAAATAGATGAATTTTCAAACAAAAAGAACACTTTTCTACCAAAACGGACAAATTTCTAACTGAGAAAGGATAATTTTTAAGAAAACAACAAATTTTCAACAAAATTGTTAATTTTTCAAATACAAAAGAGAGGTCCACAAAAAAATGTTAGTTAAATTTTCAGCTTAAGAAAATGTTCTTCCAATAAAAAAAAGTCGAATTTTGAAGTAAACAGTTCAATTATTTAAAAAAAAAAGAATTTTAAAACAAGAAGAATAATTTTCTATTGAAGAAGATGAATTTTAAACTGAGAAAGATAATTTAGAAGAATTTCAACAACATTGTTATATTATAAACTTAGAAAATGAATGTTAAGACTGAAAAATAAGTACTTAATCAAAAATGGAATAGTTACATATTCAGATATAAAAATGACATCATTTTGTTTGATTCAAACCTAAAACACTTCTTTCTTGATTGGTTTATGGTTGAATATATTAAATAATTGCGAATAATTAATAGAATAGTGCAGTTGAATTACATCATGAGTATAAAAAAAAAGAGAGAGAGCGACCAAGCGCACCTCGTCAATAGTGAGCGCCACGGAACTGATCAAAGGACCTTAGATTTGCACGCTTAACTTTGTGCGTGAATTGGCGGGCGCCTAATTGCGCTAGCAGGATGATTTTTGTTTTAAAAATACACAGAAAATATTCTTCATCAAAGTTGTTTTGAAAGTTTTTCGTCTCAGATGCACCAGAAAAAATTTTAACACAAAAAAATGAAAATTGAAGCACGAACATTTTTTGTTTTCAACTTACAGCGCCTATAACTTTTTTCCGATGCATCAAACAGACCATCACACGTGATAATTATAATTAGGGAAACCGCTAGCCAATCGAAATAGCCCGGTTTCGTCTTCGCAGGACGAATAGAACTCAAGTAACTCATGCAAATAGAAAATAATACGTTTTTCAATATGGCGGCGAAAGGGTGAATGATGCGCATGTGCAAACTGAGAGTTACAACTTTTATTTGACCATTAAGGGCATGTGACACAGCTAAATACCTATATTACCGACCTCACTTTTTCAGTTCACTGAATGTTTTTTTAAACCTAAGGACTTTTTTTATAAATAAAATATCGAGCTGAAACTTTGGAAAATGTATTAGAGTACAATAAAGTACGTTTAGGTACTGCATTTTGGCAGGAACTTCACTGAAAATTATTTTATCTTTTTTCTGAACCTCGACATTTTTTGAACGTTCCAACTTTTTTTATACATAAAATATCGGTCTCCAACATTGAGAAATGCAAGGGCCGAAAGAAAACTACGTTTAAGTACAAAGCTTAATAATAAAAGATGTAAAAAAATATATTTTAACAATCAATTCCAACCGCATCAGCCGGTAACGTTGTACACGAAAATACGAAACCTGGCGGCCACTAGGCGAGGCTCTAGAGGGTTCGTATTTTCGTGTACAACGTTACCGGCTGATGC
>NC_046662.1:49891697-49906955 GCF_010883055.1 Belonocnema kinseyi | reverse complement strand
CTCGATATTTTATTTACAAAAAAAGTTCTAAGGTTCAAAAAAACATTCAGTGAACTGAAAAAGTGAGGTCGGTAATATAGGAATTTAGTTGTGTCACATGCCTTTAATTGATGGTAAAAAATCACAGACTATATATAAAGTTGAAGGCCAAAGTCTAATTGCACTGGACTATTTGGAATTTGTAATAAAAGTATTTTAAGTTTAAACTTATGGTTTATTAACATTATTCTGTAAACAAATCGAATTTTTTGTCAATTGCTGTGCTTTGCGGAAAATTCGATAGATAATCTTTTCTCCAAAAAGTTAAATTAACATTTATTAGTATCTTTCATTTTTTTAATTTGCTAAGAAGTGATATGGACGAAAAAACGTTTACATGAAATGAACGTTTCTGAATAAAATATTTTTGGTTATTTAAAATATTAGTTAAAGTATATAATAAATTTTTTCATTATCAGGATTTATTAATTTCGATCTTATGAACATTTTTATTAGTTGAAATGCATTATTTATAATAAACGAGAAAAATAACATTTTTTAATCAAATATTTCTGGTTACTTAAAATATTAGTTACAGTATATAATAAATTTTTCTTTTTATTAGGAATCATTAATTGTTATTTAATGGACACTGTTATAAGTTCAAATTCCGTTATTGGCGTCACCGAGCGTGACGCGTGCGCAGTTGAATAAGTATTTTTTTTTATTCTACTACTTTATTCCAACTTCATGTTGAGAAAAGGTGTCTTCAATGTATCTTTGCATTAATTTATGATTAATACAGAAACAAAATTTTAATTCCACATTCGATTGTATCACATACTCTATTCTTGAAATTTATAAGTATTGAAATGTAGTGCATACTCCAATGCTTTTTTGTCAACAGATTTAAAAATTCTAATTCTACGCTAAATTAAAAAACCTTGAATTTCTAAATAATAATTTAAAACAAAAGTATTTGATAAATTTTATTATATAAATACGTTACATTAATCTAATTGTGCATATATTAATTTTGCGTTAATGTCAGCCCAAAATTGATTTCCAGTAGATCCAAAGTTTCTGGCTTGTCCAAATTCATAAATTAAACGGACTAAACAATATTAACTTCCAAAACATCTAAATTTTAATCTATAATCTTTTTATTTACTTTTAATGACAACAGACAAGTTAATTGATTAATAATTCACTTGCGGTTAGATTTCAACGAGCCGCAGAGGGTAATTACTTACTTTCATTTTACTCACACGGGTTTCGACGTACACTGGCTAGTGCGCGTTGCTCCCAAAAATGTGGCGTACTCGCCATAGACATTTTCAATAATTGATAAAATATTATAAACGATTAATATTCGAATTTCAATGCACTATGAAAAAACAATACGCAGCACTAGTTCTGCGAGCGCATGGAGATGGCGTTCCAGTAAAAAAAACGGTTTAGCCTGGTCAGTCCCCAGTATGGGCCATAGAGTTCTACTGATCAGGGCCAGATTGGTCAAACCGATCGGGGCTAGATCGGTATTACGTTCGAAATCAAGAAATTGCTGCAAGGGTAATTGTAGTTTTAAATTGTTTGCAGCAATTCTATTCATTTTTAGATTAATATTATATTTGGGATTTAGTGTGCTAACACTTTAGATTATCCCGACAAACAATCCTTTTATAAAGTACATATTTTGATATATTTTTGTATGTACGTATGTACCGGGTGGGCCATTTTAAGTGACAAATGCAAATATCTCTATTCGTAAGTTAGATATGAAAAAATTGTTTGGATAGTAGTTGTGCAGGATAATAGACTTCGTCTGATTGTACTAATAACTCTAATTTTTGGTTGGAATTTTCAAGGTTGACATTGGATTCGGAAAGAGCAGAATATTTTAGGTCCGTCAAGATAATTTTTCAATTTGTTGAAGTGACCTTCAGAAAGTCAAGGTTAAATGTTAAAAAATCGTTCAGGTTATATTAATAAGGATAGTGATTGTAGTCACAACAAATAAATTAGTTACATTTACCAGAAATTTATTTTCTAACGAATAAAAGTAGTGAAGGTTACTAGTTTCGCCCTTTAGCGATATTGACAGAACTAAAATCTAAGCAGTGCTTCCAACATTCGCATCGAAATATCGCGTCATGTTTACGATGATTGCCATTTCACTCTGAACTTTTACGTATGATGTGCAAACAGGTAGAAAACATTGAAGAGCATCGTATAGAATATACCCGTGTGGAAATAATTCATAACGCTATACTGTTCCAGCCTAGAATGCCACGAATCTATACTGGCGCTATCTCGAGAAACTATGCTGGGGCGGTGCGCAAATATAACGCTCCAATCGACTAGCGGCTATCTACACCAGCGCTAATGGCGCGTTCTAATGAAACTAGTAAAATCTAGTAGATCTAGATGCGACCTAGATCGTAAATTTAATACTTATTTTTATAATTAAATCATTCCTGACACAAAAGCACTATGAGCTACATTGAGAATATTAACAAATTCCAGATTTCTGTAAGAAAAATGGAATATAGCTCGTATGTGCTTGCTTGGCTGAATGTTTCCAAATATTAATGATAAAAAATGTCAATTGTAAATGTTATGGAACCAGGAGCCAACCTCAAAATTGAATTGTCATTTTACTCCATAAATACTAGTATTACATATTTTTAACATTATTAGGGCCTATTCCTGCATTGAATCAAATTTTTATTCAGAGTGAAAAATTGGTTAACTTCAATAGCTTCTAAGTGAGACGTTTTTTTTAAATACTGGGGTTAGAATATAAAAAAAGCACCTCATACAAAAACTATTGGAATTAGCCAAGGTTCTACTCCGAATAAATATTTATTTGAAAAGAGGCCTAAGCCCTGATTATCAAGAAAAGATGTAATTCTAGTATTTATGGAGTAAAATGAGAAGATTCAGTTTTGAGGTTGGGTCTTGATTCCAACGCCCTTAAGTCGAAAAAGAAGCTGGAAAACTTTAAACCTCGTTGTAATACCCAAATTTCACCTAGGTTTTCTATCGACAATTCACTGCTCTCTGATTGGACATCTGAACGGGATCGTTGTTGCCGTTGATTTGTTGAAACGAAAACCTTTTAAAGGAACTTATTTGAAATAAAAACACTTAATTTAACAGTTGATGATTCACAATTTATTAAAGATGCATTTCCAGCATCTCTGTCTCATAAGTCACAAATCACAATTGTTTATAATTGTTTATATCGCGGCGTCCCGTTTCGCGTTTAACAATTGATCTTATTTATAATAGTTTATTATTTAACAACAATTCCAATGAATTAACTAAATTCAAAATGCAAAATCTGGCGTTTTTCCGTTGTGCACGCATTTTTATAAACTCTGTTTTGGGCGGAGAAATCTCCCACTTTCCCTTTTCAGCCAATCAAATCGCTGACGTCATTGAATTTAACAGTCAGTTTAAAAATAAGAAATTAGGTCGCGTGGCTCCGCCTATTAGATTTACAACGCAATATGACCAATTCGTTGATTGACATATTTAAACAATTTCGGTACAAAGTTCAAACTATGACCGGATGTTTATAATAACAGTTCCTGTCAAAATTCGTTCTAAGGCATGTTTTGATATTAAAAATAGCTCTGTGACTCATCTTTAGGAATGCTACGAATCTAACCTACTCTTAGTGCGTCGTAGTCTACAAGTATTTCCCTGTTTCCGAATTAATCTGTACTTCTTATTCTTTCTATTATTTCAGGACAGAGAGAGAGAGAGGGGGGGAGAGCATTAAAATAATGAATTTTTCTTATTCTATAATTTCTAAGTTATGGTTATTAGTTAAACTTCAATTCTAATTTGAATTTGAACACACATCGATCAATTGATGAATCGATATCTAGCTAGCCGATGCTAGCTTTCGAGGTACACCTTGTGTAACTAAACGTATATGCTTTGAGGGCTCTAGCACCCGAAAATCTATATCGTTACACTCGTGGTCGCGAAACGAAACGTATTTGCACTGAATGTAGCATTGAATAATATTTGAGGTTAGGGAATATGTCATTTTAACGTACATGAATACTGGATATATGTCATACGAAAAGGAAAATTACTTTCCTAGAAAACCTAACGATAAAATGTCTTTATTCAGATTTAATTTTTTATATTAGCTTTGTCTTTCATTAGTGGCTCTATATAGAGCTGCGTGATGGGGTTTTCTATCTAGTAGGTATAGATACACTGTTAGAAATAAGTCAAAAATTTGAACAATATTTATATCACATAGAAAGTAACCATTTGTATTGCATAGGTACAAAACTTCACATTTTGAAGTAATGTTTTTGTTGTAACATTTATTATTTGACTATATTCAATAACTTTACTTACGTATGAAAACATATCTCCATATAAACGTCTTGATAACGCCCACAAACTACACAGACTGCCACCATTTTTATAATTATTTACATTAAATTATAATTAAATAAATCATAAATAAATCAATTCTGAAAAGTGCGATAAGCGTCACATTATTGGGGCACTCGCGACACAAACCACGGTCCTGTGCTGAATTTTGAAACGATTTGAAAATAAATAAAACTTGTGAAGATTCTTTTGATTAATTTTGTAAGCTTTCACGGAAATGAAAAAATTCTTTTAGGTTTCTAGCAATAATTAAAGTAAATTTTTCATTGCCAAAAATTAGTTTCAGGAGATTATATTTACACGTTTCAAAAATTATCAAAGTATCTAAAAAGTATTAAAAAAAAGAATTATTTTTCTGATATTTGTGTGAACTTTTTTATGATATTTTATTTTGATAAATGAACTTTAAAAGAAAATTAAAGAAGACTTTTTAACACATTAAACCATTTTCTAAAATTTCGCAAAAGGGTATTCAAGGTTTTAAAAGCAAAAAGATTCAATTCACTATGAGTAAAAAGTTTAAAAAATGTAAATACTCGAATAAATTCAAGAAATATTTAGTAGAATTAATGAAACTTAAAAATAATTAAAACTTTATAAGAGTTTCAGAACGTAGGATAAACTTATTTAAAAACAGAACAATCTAAAAATTCTTGTAAAAGAAAAAAAGATGCCCCTGGAAATTGTGTACAATTTTCAGTGTTTCAATATAAAATTCTAATGATTTTTTTAAAAATTACTTTCACCACATTTCTTCTGAGGCTGAATCCCCGCTTTTAATCGCAAGAGATCCAATTATTTTTCATAACAATAAGTAATGAAATATATTTTGAAAAATTCAAAAAGAAGAT
Source organism: Belonocnema kinseyi (assembly GCF_010883055.1). Taxonomy (NCBI): domain Eukaryota; kingdom Metazoa; phylum Arthropoda; class Insecta; order Hymenoptera; family Cynipidae; genus Belonocnema; species Belonocnema kinseyi. The sequence continues at coordinate 49,901,700 of NC_046662.1, read as the reverse complement.
ACATCCATGTATGCTTAAAGATATAATTTGTTTACTTAGAATAAGTTCTATGCAATTAAAAAAATATATTTTAAGTACATATAAAATTAGTGAGATTATTTCTAAAAATTGGAAACATTTAAGGATCATAGTATTAAAATGCACTTAAAATTTAAGATTTTTGTATTCAATTTTGATAAAATATAACATTTATCTATGTAAAATAAATAAATTATAACAAAAGTCGATAAACGAAGGACTTTCACACTTTTTGTTTGCGAAAAAGAGATTCCTCAATTCTGTAGTGTGAATAGTAAGGGAACTGGCGTCAATTAAACATTCATAACACAGCCACACAAAAAAAAGTACACACGTATTCCTATGGATTTTGGGGCGCTGAATTCAAATTTGGTATCAAAAATCACTCATCACGTCATGGTTGAGCCATAACCTCAAAATATTACGAAAAATCATACACTGAGGCCAATAAATTTTAAAATAATGCCAGTGATGCAAATTTTCACTTCAAAAACATGTCGACCACTGTGAAGGATCAACCCTTGCCTGATATCAACTTATTTAACATAACTTTACCCAACAGAACCAGACCTCACCTAACCTGAATTAACAGAAATTTATTGAACTACACGTAAAGCTCTGGAAGCATATTTTCCCAGTAGCAAATGTGTGCTACATCGAATGGGTCAACTCGAGCCTAACCTAGAAATAAATCTAACCTAGCCTAACCTAACCTAACCGCACGAAACACACTTAAACTAATTATGTTGTCCCGTTGTGTTTTCGGTACCGTTTGAATCAGCTTGGGCTTAACCTGCAACGAGGTCAAACCTAGTCTAACCTAAAAAACCTGACCTAACCTATCCTAACTTAACAAAACCTGACCTTACTTAACCTAGACGAATGAAATTCAACCACACGTTTAGATATGTAAGCGTACGGTCCTCAGTCTTAAATGTGTGCTATATTTAATAGGTTAACTCGATCTGAACCTACAAATGAATCTAACTTAACAGAACCTAACGAAATTTTGCTTAACGCAATACAACTTAACTTAAGTGTTCCCGTTGTAACACAATAAAGTTCATTTCATTGTACTACAGGTAGTTAAAAATTTAGACGCTCATTACTCATTTGAAGAAACTTAGAACTGCAAGTAGAATTGACCCCATTTCAATTAACCTGACAATGTTTGTATCAATTAAAATGTAGAACTGTAACTTAAACATGCAAATGAATAAGAGTTTTATTCAACATTTTTTTCTCTATGCTTTTCTTAAACTTAAGGGATATATTTATACTATCCTTTTTGTTTACATTTTATCTTACTTTTTATCGTAATTAAATTGATTTATAGATCTACTTCAGTTTATTTTCTGCCAGCTATAACGTGTGCTTTTTTCTTCGAAGGAACGATGCAAAGGGTTACGCTTACTTTTAGGACCTACATTCGTTTCCCTTTTCAACATCCAGCAAAAATCAGCCATCATGACCAACATTTTCTGGAAACTTATCCAGATGGGAATCTAAAAAGAGAAGTTTTAAATTCATCAAGCAGCCTAACTTTTTGTTAGTTAGTCTTATCATTTTCGCAACAATATGCTCGTAGTCTGGACTTTTTTTGTTACCGAGGAAATTTGCGTTTACTGCTTTTAAACTTTCCCAAGCGTCCATTTCAATTTTCGTCGTGTGGGAATTTAAGGAATATATACTACAGCATTGTCCATCTTTGTCTAACGCCTTGACAAATTGCTTCATGAGCACAAGCTTTACGTGGAGGGGTGGTAGTAAAAATTTTTCTGGATCAACGAGGCTTTGGTTGATGATATTATGAGAACCAGGTTTGAATGAATCTCTTAAAGGCCAATGTTTTTTGCTGTAATGATTGGCTCGATCTCTGCTATTCCACTGGCATACAAAGCATGGCTCTCTCGTGAAAGCCGATTGTTGGCTTAAGATCATTGTTATGATTTTCGGATCACCACACATTTGCCATTTGTGATTCGTGTAATTAATTTTTTCAAGAAGCATTTTAACATTGTTATATTCTTCTTTGATGGCCGTTGAGTGAGCTATAGGGATAGAAGCGTAAGTATTCGTGTTTTGCAGTAAAAGAGCCTTAATGCTGTGTTTTGACGAATATAAAGACGTCTCTTCGTCTTTAACGAAAAACTTTCTGAATTCTTTGTCCCTGTCGCGATAGAATGAAACTTTTGTCCTTGACTCTGGAAGATTTCTTCTTTTTAGAAATGAAGCGGCAAATTCAGCGCCGTCTTTCGGTAATCCAAGATCTCTAATAAAATCCTTCAATTCTAGTTGCGACACTAATATTGGAACCTTCAATTTTCATTTTATGCACGCCACATTCTTCATCTTTTTCGTCATTTTCATCGGAATTATCAAAACTATTTTCTGTTCGATCACTGGTTTCACTACCGTCTCCATGACGTTGACTTTCAACTTCCATTCTATCTTCTTCTAAAGCGCTTAAATCAGTCTGGCGTGCATTTTTATTGGTTTCAATTGCTCTCGTGACTGTGCACACATTAATGTACGAAATGTTATTTTTATTTTTGGCGTTGAACCCTTTGACGAAATTCATGCAAAAGTAGCAGTCCTTCGCAATAATGGGTTTTTCCCAAGTGGTTGGTGTAGAGTACTTGCGGTACTTTTCGTTGTTTGAATTTTTTATACGATACAACATAAGTCTGCAGGAATTGCAAATGACGTGAGAAACCCACTTTGTTTCTTAGTGCAGCAATTTACGGTCAAAACAGTTTTCGTAAAGACTTTTCACTTTCTCGTCGATTCATTTTCGCAAACTGCTCACTTCATATTTACTGCAAATGTAACAGAATGAATCTGAGCTATTCTTGCAGGCATGCGATTGAGAAATGCTCGCGGTTTTTTTTCTTGTAGCATGAGACTCTACACCAACCATGTGATCCATTGATGAAGAGCTACGGTTGCATGATGACGACGTCGGAGAGCCTGCTTTCCTACCCTGACCAGACGCCGATATTGGGGGTTTTCCCTGCATTGTAATACACTTTTTACCTGTGTCTGCCATGACGGCATGAACGCCGTTTACCCAGGGACTCAGCCGATGTAGATCCGTTGCCCACCGTCACCACGTGGAGGTGCCCTGGTTACAGGCACAGGCGAATAATGCTAGCAAAAAGCGGTTACGAAACTTCAAAAATTTACTGCTAATAATGTCAAAATATGAAAGTACGCAAGAACAGGGTTGCCAGCGTAATCGGTTAGGTTAGGTCAGGTTTTGTTAGGTTAGGATAGGTTAAACCTCTATGTAGGTTAAGCCGAAGCTGAATGAAACGGTACCGCAAACACAACGGGACAACATAATCAGTTTAATTGTGTTTCGTGAGGTTAGAATAGGTTAGGCTAGGTTAGATTTATTTCTAGGTTAGGCTCGAGTTGACCCATTCGATGTAGCACACATTTGCTACTGGAAAAATACGCTTCCAGAGCTTTAAGTGTAGTTCAATAAATTTCTGTTAATTCAGGTTAGGTGAGGTCAGGTTTTGTTGGTTAAAGTTATGTTAAATAAGTTGATATCAGGCAAGGGTTGATCCTTCACAGTTGTCGACATGTTTTTGAAGTGAAAATTTGCATCACTGGCATTATTTTGAAATTTATTTGACTCAGTGCATGATTTTTCATCATTTTTTGAGGTTAGGGCTCAAACATGATGTAATAGATGATTTTTGATACCGAATTTGAATTCAGCGCCCCCAAATCCATAGGAATACGTGTGTCTTGTTACCAGAGCCGCACACTTTTTTTTGTGTGGCTGTGTAATGAATTGACACTCAGAAAAATGTCAGGTTAAATCAACCAGAATTCTGGTTAAATATGCCCTTACTACTTTTTATGGTTAAAGTAACTAGAATACTGATTAAATTTACCAGATGCTCTGATTAATTTAACCAGAAAAAATAGTAAGGGCATATTTAACCAGAATACTGGTTGATTTTACAAGACATTTTTTGAATGAATAATTATGAATGCATTATACGTACTCTATTTTATAGAATGTAGAAAAACTCCTAAGAAAAGAGGCAAATCTTATTTCTTCAAAGAAGCTTCTTAAAGATTTAGATAAAATACATTACAACATAGCACATGAATGCTCTCAACTCTTTATTTTAAAGAAAGTGGATATTGCACTTTTGATTGCTCGCAATATAACGACGAGCCTTCAAGAAATTAAGAAAGTGAAAAGTAAAAAATACATTTTTTAAAGTAAAACTATTATCACCAATCGCCTGCTACGTGCTCGTGTAGTTTTTCAATTTTTTGAATTACAACTTTTTCTTTAGGTTCTTGTACCTTTAAATTTGAGTTTAAAATTAGATTTTAGGAAAGATAACATGAAAAAATGGTTTGAATGTCATAAATATAAAAAAAGAAAAATAATGTACACTATTTTATAACTCTTTTGCTTTTACAGAATTTTATCAAATTTTAGAACAAATTCAAGTCATTTTAAAAGATACATAAGAGTTTCAGATGTCTAGAGGAACTTTAAAGATATTTATATAAATTTTCGGAAATCTTTGCAACTATTAAAATATTTTATGTCATTAATTATAATCTTCCAATTTTTTGAGACGTTTTTATGGCATTACTTAAAAATCTCGAAAAATAAAGTTCTTGGCACTAGACAATTTCCGGAAAAGGTAATTTTCGAAATAAAAAATTCTCCAAACTATAAAATTACAGGCAATGTTTCATTTTTTAACATTGTAAAATTGTCATTACATAGAACTTTCCAAATTACGCAATGCCCAAATTTAAAATATTACATTTTTTAAAAAATAAAATAATAAAGTAAGATAACCGTCCCAGTAATCGAGACGCCAATTTTCTTGATTTTAATATCTAATTTGGATAATTTAAACTTACATTTTAGCATTTAAAATGCTCAAATGAATGAGTTTTTTTATTAAATGTAACCTTTTAAATTTTTTTGAAAAATTTATGTAAATTATAACCAAGTTTCACTATTATTGGTAATATCACGATTACTAGAACATTTTTCCTAAAATACTTTTATTCGATGAACATATTTGTTATCTTATGCATTATTTGATTATTTACTGATTATTTCAAGAACTTGTAATTGCTTAAATTTAAGAATTTTCATATTCAGTTATATTGCACATCAAATTTTAGGACCTTCATTATTTCGCAATTTTACGAATTGTGAATTTCAAACTATCGACAATTTCATAATTTCTAGATGTTTCTATTTCGAATATTGCATTATTTAGGTATTTTACAGTATGAGAATTTTATATTTAGGTATTTTTCAGAAGTCCTATTTTTGGAAATGTTTTTAAATGTTTTGAATTTTATGTAAAGGTTAATTTAACAAAATAAAAAATCATGAAAAAGGTTCCCAGGCATCGAACTTAAATATTTTATTCTATTGAAACATTTAAAATACTTAAAAAGCTTTCTATTTTTTTTCTAACTACTTAAAAGCCTACAACTTGTTTTAATTATTTTGAAATATTTTTTGATTTCACCTCATTTTATCTTTTAAAAACTTCTAAGCCTTCTATCTTTGAAAATGATTCGAATTTTTCCTAAAATTTTAAAAACCTTTAAAAATGAAAAAATGGACTTAAAATCATCGTGTTTCTTTTTCGACAATTCTGGAAATATTTTAAAACGTTTAAATATATTTTAAATATTCTTTTTAATTAATTTTCCAAATAAAAAATCGTTAAAATTTTCCTAGGAATCTCAAGACAATTTTTTTTATTTTCCTGAAACCTTTTAAAATCCTTTGAAAGTTGATCAGTTTCTCGTTCAAATTCATTAAATATCTAATTTTGTATCAAATTCTTGCGACATTTTAGAAAATAATTTAAAATGTTTTTAAAATTTTCTCTAAAATTAATTTTTGGAAATAAAGTTCCCATGAATCCTAAAAAAATAATTTTATTCTTCTTAAACCTTTCAAAACGCTTTTGCCTAGAAAGTTGAAGTGTGCGACATTTAAGAAAGAAGCACTACAAACATGTTCTCTTACTGGAAAAAGGAGAAAATTAGAATAAGAAAGCTGTAGCTGTAGTTTAAAAAAGTAATTTTAAAGTAATGCTTTAAAAAAAGGTTGGTTTTTAATATAAAAAAAAGAACTTTCAACGAAAAAGTTTATTTGCAACCAAGAAAGATCATTTTTTTAAACCAAAAAAAAGACGAACCCTGTATTACAATTTTTTAATCCAAGGAGATAAATATTGAAATAAAAGCACAACACGTTTCAACGAAATTGTCCGTTATTTTTCAAGAAACTAGTCGAAGTTTCTACCAAAATATTAATAAATTTTTTAGATAAACGAATTTTTAAACAAATAGATACATTCTTAAGGAAAAATATGATAGTTGATATTATTCCAACCAAAAAATATTTTTATTTGATATCCAACAAAGTTTAAATCAATCAAATCAGGTTAGCTTTCAACAGAAACATAAATATTTTTATAAAAAAGAAACTTTTTTAGGAAGAAATGAATTTTGAAAGAAAGAGCCGATTTTTGAAACAAAAAAGAAAAAGTTTTTTTACTACATTATAGAATTTTCAAGCAAAAAGATGAATCTTCTTAAAAACGGTTGCGCTCTTGAACCGAAAATATGAGTCAGAAAAAAAATTATTTTAAACAAGTATTTTAATTTTAAATCAATCAATCAATGCAATATACAATTGTGACAAAGTGAATTAAATAATTAACTATCGAACGTAGCCGTATGTCAGTTTTTCAGTTTTTAGATAAGTAATCTGCTTCCCAGCAACAGCAGTGACAACTGCCAGTTCTTCAGATAAATTGCAAATGTAAGACAAACATATTTCAAACCCAGATTTAAAACTCACCAGATTATTTCTAGATGGTAAATGTGCTCTAATAGATAAAAATCTAGGTGAAATAGCTATATTTTCTTGGAAGACGAAATCCAGCTAAATGGTTAGTTTATAATGAATGAACATAAATAAAACGAAATATTAAAAAAACATTTTTTTTTAAACTTTTTTTGTGATGTTTATACAGATTGTAATTTCATTTCTAATTATCTTAAATGAAAAGGTACTGAAAAAAGATACAATATTCTATTGTACTTATATTTCATAATACTTAGTATTAAGAAAATAATTATTTAGCCATTAATTGGTATTATGTTTAAAATCAAAACCACATAGCTATAATAAAGTAGGTCACATCAAATACAAAAATTTGACCTTATTTACAAGCTACTGATTCTAAATAGAAAAACAAGATTCATTTATAAATTCAACTTCTGTAAACTAACTTTATTTACAATAAAGAATGGTCTTGCAATGAAAATGTTAAACTTTGAAGTAAAAATCAATAAACTTTTTATTTTTTAAGTCATTAATTTATACAAAAATATAACAAACGGAACATTTTTGACAAATTTTGTTTAAAGATTCGGGTTTTTTCAAAAACATATCCTGCACATTTCTAATAAAGTTTTTTGTTTTGTATTACAGGATTTAATAAAATTATAAAATACATTCGGTTCAACTCAGATCTCGGATTGAAATTTAAGATCGAAAAATGTTTAAAAATTAAAAATTGTTTCAAAATTTTTCAAATATTTTTTAAGAATTTCAATACTGTTTTAGATTTTTTCTAAATATTCGAAAAAAGTTCATTTAATTATCTTGAATCCTTTCAAATTTCTTAAATCTTTCTGTTTTTTTTTCTAAACCTTAAAAAATATATATTCTGTTTTCAGTTTTTCGAAACATCTTTTGATTATAAATGATTTTTGAAATATTTTCAAAACTTATATGTGCATACCTTTTTTAAACGATTCTAACTTTTCCAACAGTTCTTCACCACTCTCTCAGAAGTTAAAAAAATTTTTTGAACAACTTCCATTTTTTTACGATTTAAACAATCTTGTCAAATGTTTCGAAATCTTTTCAACCAGTTGTATTCTGAGCCCAAAAATACAAAATTTCATCTAAAAGAGAAACATTTTCAACAAAACAGTTAAGTTTTTTTGAATATGAAATAAGAATTTTTAATTATTTTTTTAAAACAAACAGTTGATTCCTGAAATGAGCAAAGAAATAAATACATTTAAAACAAAGAGGTGAATTGTTAAGTAGAATCATGAATCTTCGACGACAACAGTTAATTAGTAAGAAAGGATTTTACTTTTAAAAAAAAGTCGAATTTTTTCAAACTAAAATAAATTTTGAACAAAAAATGGATAGGTTACACGATATCTTACTTTTTACGCCAAAGCTCCATTAAACTTATGGAGCAGTTCCGGGAATTAGTAACTTGAAATTTTTCTCGGTGTGATATGTCAACAACAAAAATTTTAATCTTAGATCAAAATGAGTTAAATTCATCCAAAAGACACATATTTATAACAAAATAGATAACTTCAACCAAAACAGATTTTTTAGTCAAAAAAGACGGTTAATTTTATTTGTTTATTAGTATTTAGGCTTGTATAAATATAATTAAGATAATATTCTTCAGAAAATTTAAAAGAAATTCAAAAAATATATCTAATAAATTTTCGAAAATCTTTCATAGTTTAAACGTAGTTGTAATAGCTTTACATAAATTAGATTCATTAATATCTTTAAATCTGACTGAAATTATTCCTAAACAATTTTCAAAGTATTTGTAATCCTTTAAAATATTCTTATCAGTCTAATTTTTCTGAATAAAAAATCACTTTAAACTTACTGAGGAATCTTAAAAAAATTAAGTTCTCCTAAAATCTTAAGAAATTCTTTAAAAATTTATAAATGTGTATTATTCGAAGTCTTAAAACATCTACGTTTTGTTTGCAATTTTTTTATAATATTTTAATTCCTTAGTTAACAAGTTAACTGTTTGATTAAAAATAATTGTTTCTTTTTAAAAATGGATCTCTTGAGTAGAAAATTAAATTGCTTAGTTTAAGAATCGTTCTTTTAAAGTTTAAATTCGACTAATTCGGTACAAATTTGTTGAAATTTCACCCATTCAACAAGGTAGAGGAAAGTGCCAAAATAATTGTTTTTCTCTTTTTGAGAGCAACAGCACTGCTCTTATAACATTATTATTATTATTATTTTGTGTCGATTGTGTCGAAGATAAGACAATTTCATTTTTTATAAAAGAAATGTTCTGCCCTAGGCATAATTATTATTTCCTGGCAGATCAAAGATTTTATTTTAAAATAATTGAAGTAACTACAATTACGATGTTATCATCTAAATAATATACATATAATATAAAATATTATTATACTCATGATTTTAATCACAATTACCAAATAGATTGAACTAATTGGAAATAAAAAAAACATAAAACTATAGGGCTTAATATGTAATGTCATCTTCTTTTTCTATAAATATGTTGTTTTTAAAAATGTGGTGTTTATTCACCCAAATTCTTATCTTGACAAATCTGAATCACCTTGCAATAAACAAATAACGAACTAACGGTTTCCACACTGAATATTTAGGTTGACGGAATAAATAAACGAATGAAAAAATAATATGAAATAAAAAGTATAATTTTTTTGTTTATTAGTAGTTCCTTTTTATTTTATAAATTACCAATTTCTTAATTTTTTTAATTCGGGAATTTTATACTTTTATACTTTAAATATCTCTACAATTTCACTACAAGAATTTTTTATAATATTAAAATGATTGCAATTAATTTTTCAATCACTGCCGCCTAAAAAGCAGTTTCAAATAAAAAATAAGGCTATTTGTTAAAAATTTGTTTTTTAGTAGACTATTAATTTTCGTGTTCGAAAATTCCCCTTTCCACTGCTTTGAAGAAAGCGCGTATTTTCGTCTCGGAAATTCAACAATTTTGTATATAGTTAAACCATTAAGTCTAAAGTTTATACATTTTGTTGAAAATAAAGTTTATCAGTTGAAGATTCATTATTTTCACTTAAAAACTCAATTAATCCTTTTAGTTAAAAATTA
>NC_046662.1:49886484-49891597 GCF_010883055.1 Belonocnema kinseyi | reverse complement strand
AAAATTTGTTGACTTTTTAAATTGAAAATTAATTTTTTCATATGAAAATTCGATTGTTGTATTTTTGGGTTTAAAATTGATCTTTTTATTTTAAAAATTCAAGTATTTGGTTTCAAAATTATACATTTTGTTGAAATGAAAGATATTGATCGATAGATGACATTATTTTTTCATGACATCTTAAGTAAGATGCAAGGGATTTCTGAATCTATAACAATAATTTTGAAGTTCTTGTTTTCTCTTATTGATGCAATCCTTTAATTCGAGGATCTGTTTTCTGACAGAAAACATACTATTTTGTGGTGTTTCCTGTAATTTTTGTAATTTGGATTGCTATAATTTATTTATATTTATTGGTTCAGTTTATGTGATATTGAAGTTTAAGGTTTCTTTGAAAGAAGATTATCTTTAATTGAAGCAGGCGTTTTCTGATCTTCACAGCTCTTGTTCATATCTATTATCCGATGAAGAAACACATAATTTAAAAACTTTTTTTAAAGGTTATAATTCTTTTATAGGAACTAAGTTTGATAATAAATTATATTGTGTCTTTTTATTTAAAAAATAGAAAAAATAGAAAACTGCCATTTTGCATTTTTAGGTATTTTGCGGGTGCTATAATATGGTATTTTTGTGTCAGACACAATTTATTAGGTGGAAATTATTACAGGAGAGACAAAAAATAATTTCGAGACTCTGGATTTAATGCCATGCTCAGTCGCAAAATTGAAATGACATTCAGTTTTGACTGTGCCTCTATTTTTGATTTTTTTTTCTAAAAATGGAGATTTTTCCATTCAAAACCTCATGCTATTTAAAAAAAAGCTAGGGGCACGGGTTAACCTTAAAAAAAATTGTAAAATTTATTTCCTGAAAAAAGTAGAGCATGGTAAGTGTTCATCATTGAAAATTTAATGTCGAATTTTTGCAAGTATAAATTTGGATGACCCTATTGGGGTATAGATTTCTGATCTTTGCTACAACTTTCCAAAGTCATGTCACAAGGTCAGGTGCAGGTGCAAAATTGAAGATACTCTTGCGGTTTTTTTAAAACTTCCTATGTCCTTTATTTTTTCGAAGTTTAAAAAATATATTTTTAGAGGTCATACGACGCGAAAGTTTGTAATCCTTTTAAAGGTTTTGGAATGAAAGTTTCTAGCTTACGGTTTCCAGCTTTCTAGCTTACTTTCTTCTGACGGTAGTTATCAGTCTTATAATAATTTTTGTACAATTATGGTTTTAATAAGACTTTATAAATGAAAAATTAAACGTAGGTATTTAAAAAAAAGTTTATTACTTAGATGTGCACCATTTTTACTATTAACGTATAGAAAACACATAATTTTTTCTTATCCTCCGCTAAATTAAAAATATATTAGCACTTGAAAATAAAAAAATAAACAAGGATGGTCTTGAGAAGCGAAATAAGAAATAAGAGTTAAACATTTTTATCTTGCTTGTGCCGTTGCAGTCTCACATCTTGAGTTGATTCAACTGGTGAAAGTTCTTACGATGAAAGTGTCAATTAATCACCTGAAAAATAAGAAGATTTTTTTTCTAATAGACAGGACATTGTGCGTTTTTCTTGATATATGGGCGTTCGCATGAAAGGGACCGGTATGTTGTTATACATAGGGTCATATAACCAGATAAATTCTCGGCATTTGAAGCCCAAAAAAAGTGAAATAAGTGAACTTTTTATACATTTTTTTAGAAGTATGTTTGAAATGTTACTATATTTAAAAAAATGGTTATTAAATTTTTGTCTTACAATGCAGCTATTATCTTTCCCGCATTTTATATGCAAGCCAGGTTTTCCATTTCCCGGACCTGGAAGGTACACCTCGTAAGCGGACACCTGAGTAATTGCAATAATGCACACGAGGAGGAAGGCAATAACAATTCTTAACGATACCATGTTGGACATTGAATGACTTTAAAATGTCTTTCATATCGCTGTATAACAATGCTTCATAACAATGACTATCGTGAAATATCTTCAAAGTTGTCTAATGGAATGGAGGCCAAGGGTTTTTTCGTTGTTTAGCCTAGAAAATCCAGTGCATGAATTTTATTGTGTTTTATAACGAAATTTTTGTTACACATGTATACAGCGATGCACCACCAAATGAAATCGAAAATATATCATCATCTTCTTATGTTAAATCTTTGTTTTTAGGGGCTTGTCAGATCTAATAAGCTAAGGTCTTATAATTAGGATCATATAAACTCTTGTTTTATTATATCTTTCCATATTTTACTATATGACAATATCCTAATTTTCAATTAGATTTTTTGATTCAGGTTCTAAAATAATATAATGAATTATATGGAAATCGAAATCAGATTTTAATTTTCTCTTCTAGCATCTCTTACTGTTAAACTGCAAAAAAATATATTAGTTTGAAAATAACAAGAATGTCATTGTTCATCATTTTCACCTTTCACCGCGTTTTGTAAACTGATTTTTTTTATACCAAAAGAACACGTATTATTTTATCGGCTGAAAATCGTAATTTCCGATTTGCAATAAAAATATAGGTCGGGGGACATTAACTAGATTACCAGACATTCCTAGACTTTACCTGGATGATTTTGTATCATTGAGACTTTGGATTCTACTCGTATAAACCCGCATAAAATTTGCCTGGTCGCTTCGGGCCGATCGAGTTGACCCTGATGGCTCTAAAATAAGTTTTAGAAAATTCAACTTTTTAGCATATTACTTTTCAGAAAATTGTATAGCGCATCTTTTTTCCACGACAAAAAAGTCGTTTCTTCTACGTTTCTGTAAAAAAATTTAAAAAATCTAATTTTTCAGAAGAGCAATATTTCTAAATATTTTCACTTTAAATCGCTCCGAAAAAAAGTTCGTTTATCGAGAAAATTTCAAGTAAGCCCAAACTGCCAGCCATTTTAACGTTTATTAGGATATAATTAAGTTTTTTAAAAGGTATTTTTTTAATTTAATCATTGGTTAAAAAATAGGAGCGTTCAAATAGCCTTGACCGATCGCGTGAGAGACTCCTGGACTGGCATCATTTTAGTCTACTTATTTATGTGTTGACACTATTAAATGAGAATTTTAACATCAAACCACTACTAATTATTTTTTCGTTAGTGCAAAATCATTAATTATTTGCATCTTATATTATATAAAAGTATTTACAAGGTGATTACAAACATTCAGAAAAATATACCATACAGCAGAAAATTTTAAACAAAATAATAATTTTTTAAACAAAAAACTTAATTTTCTATTAAAAGAGATGAATTTTTAACAACAAAAATTTATGCTAAACCAAATAGTTTAATTTTCTACCTATAACTTATTTTTTCCTTAAAAGATTCTATACAGCTTGATTTTTCTGATTTTTATTGAAACTAAGCTTGTTAGTAATTATACTACTGCTTAGATAAAAATTGTTTAGTACTTATTCAATATTTTTTATAAAAACAGCATGAATGAAGTTCGTACAAAATCTTATAAAAAACATGATAAACCGATGCAGTATCATAGAGATTAAATAAGAATTACGGCTAATTTGTAAAGCAAAAATTAAACCGAAAACTTAGATCAAATATTTTTAAATAAATAATTACGTCCTAATCTATTCTTTCTATAGTACATTTATATTTCTTTTTTAAAATTGGTTAAACTTAGCAATGTGGGTACCTTTTCTGATTTCATAAATCAAGTTCAAAATTGATTAATAATGTGCTTGCGACTTAATACTGAAAACATCCTTAATATTTCAAATGTATCACTACATGAAAAATTCTGTTTCCTTTAGTCTTAGTAGTTTACAGTAGTATATGAACATTAAATATGCCATCAAATTTACTTCTGCAAATTTTTGATGAAATAAAAATAATAAAGGAAATAATCGTCAAAGTCAATCATATATTTTTTGTTCACTTTCATAAAACTTGCAAAATTTATCATTTCAAAGGAAGAATGATCAAATACCTTGTTTTTCTTTGTTTTGCTAATATTACTAAGCAAATTTGATTCATTTCTTTTTTTCTTTCTACCTTCAATTAGATTTTCTGGCAAACTCAAAAATGTACCTTTTTAGATATTCATTTTCAATATTTATAGATATATTTGCTTAGGAATCGAATTCAATATTCCCTAAATTTTATGATATGCGTAAGACTTTTCTAGGTAATCTTTAAAATGAATGATAGGTGCACTCGTTTTTTGTTTGCATAATCTTTCTAATAAGCACCTATTTCAAGGTCACTGATTACCGGGCGTAATTCTAAAGGGGGGGGGCACGGCGGCTTGCCCCCCCCCCTAAAGTCCACACTCGAATTTTGCAAATAAGATAATGAAAGTTTATTATATATAATACTGGAAAGCGAATTTTTTCCTTGAATACGCTTATAGAGAAAACATCCATTCTCAGCGTGTATTTTTTAAATGTAGCGCCCATTTTATTACATGTAGTTACGTACTGATACTAGGGTAACGTATTCCCAACACTGGACCTGTCACTCTTGCGTCGCATCCACATGCGGCAAGAGAGCCTGACAGGCAATGTAGATTCCCAAGCATGTAATTCTCGCAGCCAATCACGGTCTCGAATTATCTCATGGATTAATGACACATCATTTTATTGTGAATAACCATTTAAGTTGAACAGGGAGCGAACTCAGCTGATTACGAGATTTGCGAAGTTACATTTTACAACAGTCAATAACGGTAAATATTTTATTTCTGTATTCCGGCTATTTTAGGGCGACTTTAGTTTTTTGAAGATAATTGTTTTCAAGATTCTTCAATCTTGGCTTCGTTATAAAAAGAAAATGTTTGCCGTTATGATACCAAAAGCTCAAGCTGGTACGTAGAACTGAAGAAATGCGAAAATCAACTAGTGATTGCATACATTTAAAAAAATAAGACTTCAAATCAGAAGATTGTGCTTTTAAATCATTCGAGAAGAAAGAAATTAGGTTCTGAAATATTATGATTCAGGGTGACCACTGGACCGAGAAACTGGCAAATCACCAGGAATTATTTTCGACTGGGAAGTGATAACGAATTTTTTCTTTGACCGGGAATTTTATAAGTTTTTAGAAGAAAAATCTATCCAATCACTTGAAATAT
>NC_046662.1:49872359-49886384 GCF_010883055.1 Belonocnema kinseyi | reverse complement strand
ATTTAAAATAATTTTGATTTCAACTTTTTTTAAAATGCTAAGCGTAATTGTTAACTTTTTCAATCATGAAATCATTAAGTTTACAATGTGTAATTCGAAAATCTTTTGCCATAAAAATTTCCACTTTATATTTTCATTCTTTAGGGTACATTTTCCATTCAAAGAATTTTAAATTGCAGTTTTGAAGACTACCTTAATAAAAGATTAAAAGCTTTTATGATTAAAATTTTTGACAAAAAACGTTTTAAGTTGATCAACTGTAAATATAAATTCATTAATGATTTTGAAGATTGAACTGTAGTTCGTTTATTCGACACTGAAAAATAATTGAACGATTTTATGAGGCGATTCTAAATCAGTTAAAATCAAAAAATTTATAGATTCTGACGTTAAAAATTGAACTACTTCAATTCAAGAACCTCAGTAGCTAATCAAGCGTAAACTTTAGACTGTAACTTCATAAAAATTATGTTGTTTCAGTAGAAAATATACCATTTTAACCTTTTCAATGTAAACATTTTTAATTAAGAAAAAGAGCAATTTTTTCACAGTCAGCAATGTTTGAGTGTTTATTTAAAATGGAATATTAAAAACTAAATAATTCAGAACTAAATTGTTTGAAACAGAAAGCCTTGAATCGTTAAAATTTCAGAGAGCTAAGCTTAAACTTAGAACGTCACAATGTTAATTTGATTGTTCTGTTCAAAACAATTTTTATTTATAAGTGAAAATGTTGAATTCTGATGTGCGAATAACAGATAAAAATGTATTCATTTAGAAAAATGCGAGTAAGTTGAGGAAATACTTCTAATTTTTAAAATTACAATTGTGAACCTTTTAAGGATTATAAAAGGTTTTAATATAGAAAAAAGTTGTTTTAGGATTCCTGGTAAAATTCAAAATGATTTTTTTGTTTCGAAAAATTAATTTCAGCAGAATATTTCGGAATATTTCAAAACAATAGCAAACTTTGATAAATAAATAACAATTGAATGGTTATGAATTTGAGAAAAACAGGAATAAGTTTAAGAGATATTTAGAAGTTTCGAACAAGTTCAAAAACAAGTTGAAACTTTAAAGAATGTCAAAAAAATGTTAACAAAATGTAGATTTTTTAAGACACCAAACAACAAATTTATAAGCTTTCCAAGCGTTTTGAAAGTTTTCAAAATATAAAAAAATTTACTTAGATTCCTGAAAAATTGACAATAATTTTTTATTTTGAAAAATTAATTTCAAAAGAATATTTCAAAAGATTTCCAAAACTGTAAAAATAATAATGTGAAGATTCCAAAACATTTAAAAGAAAATGTAGATTTTTAAAGATTTTAATGGAAAATTTGTTAGGTTTTTAGACATTTTAAAAGATTTCGAGATTATGCATTTTTTTGGGGGTGCCTGGAAATATTTTAAGTAATTTTTTAGTAAGACAAGATACTTTTATAAAATGTTTTGAAAGATTAAAAATATAAAATTTTCTATGTATAAATAACAGTTGAACAATTATTCATTTGCAACGACTCAAAATTAAAATAATTTAACTTCTAATTTAAAAAGTGTTCGATAAAAAATGTTTATCTTTCAGTTTTTAATGTTTTTAACTTAAAATTGCTTGAAATGATATAATTTTTAAAAATTCATAAACTTTTTGATTTATTCTTCAATTTAGGACTTTGGAAATGATAGCACTCATTTATAAATAATGCCAGTTTTAATTCGTTAAAACGATTTTCTCATACAAATAATTTTTTAAGAACAAGAAAAAATCTGCCTCAGCCCGGATTTAAACTGGGCGAAGAATAACTTTAAAATTATTATTAACATAGTTGTGTCCTAGAGGGCTAAATGGTGCGTTGAAACCGGGTTCCGAAGTTATCAATTTTCAATTTCACATTATCCAAAGAACATTTTGAAGGACAAGTCATAAAATTTTCATCTTAAAAAATCAGAAACTTTGTCTTTCGGAACGATTTGAAGTGAAAATTTTGAGTAAATTTGTTGTTTTCAAAAATTAAGTTTGTGTGATTTTTTGTAGAAACGGCAAAAGATGCAACTAATATTAATGTCACCCGAAAAACCTTTATTAAGTAAAGCTGTACAATTTTATTCTTAACCCTTAACTGGCACAACTTCTTTTTATTACGTAAATGACACCACGGGGGTTTTTCACCCCACGTGCTTAATTTTGTTTAGCACAGCTGGCATTAAATATATTTGCTCAAAAAAATTACCGCAAGTAGTTTAAAATATGTTCTTTTAGTGGAATTGGTTTTATAGCCATTAGTTTAATTTAAGTTACATGGCACATCTTCCATTTTATCGAATTTTATACGCGTAATTCGAGCTCAAACATGTGTTGGGGTATTTTCTACCCATAGTGCCACTTAATGGTTAAAATGTATAATTTTTTTAGATCACTAATTTCCACTCAGAGAAAAATTTGTCTTAAAAAAAAGCATCGTCCTGTTTCTTTTTTTGTTTTGAACCAACTGAATATCTTCTTTATATAATCAGAATTATTTGGCTAGAGGATTAGATGAAGTTCTGTGCAAATGAATAATGTTTGATGCAAAAAGATTCTTTTTCAGAAAAAGGGAAATTCTCTTAACCTTAAATTTAAAAGGAAATTTCATTTCTGTTGAAACGCATCATTTTTACACAAAAGGACATTTCTCTGAGGGTATAAAAAAATAAGTTCTAAGTCGGAAAAATAATGTTTTGACTTTTATATTTATTTAATGTTGAGCATCACTGTTTGGTTAGTTAGCAACTGCAATCGCGCAGTATGCGCGCATTCAAATTTCTGATTCGAGTGGAAAATAATTTTTCATACAAAATGAAAATTTCAGACATTTTGAAAACATATCTAAAAAGTGCATAGTAAAGTTGTTTTTTATGTTTTATAGGACATTCCAAAATTTTAGAAAAATATTTTTTGTGGGAGTTTGAAAAAAGCCTCAAATTGTTATATAAATTTTCGGAAATATTTCATAATTTTCAAATATTTTTAATCTCTTTGAAATGAATAAAGTTTCTAAGTATCTTTTAAACCGACGCGAATTATTTCTAAAATTTCCTTAAATTCTTGAAAATCATTTTAAAATTTGAAATATTATGTTAAAATTAGTTTTTCAAAATAAAAAATTACTCTAAGTATTTTTTTAGAAATTTTTAGAAAATATTTGTATCAATATCTCGAAACCTTTCAAAATACCTAATGAGGTTCACACTTTTTGTTTGTAAATCTTGAAAAATATACATGTTGTTTTCATTTTTTTTTCAATTTGCTAAAATTTCAAATTATATTATATTTTCTTCAATTTCTTGAAAAAAATTCTGAAACTGAAAGAAGTACCTTCAAATTTTTTTTTACATTTTAGAAAATTGTTTGAAATGCCTTGAAATCTGTCTAAGTATTTTCTTAAAATTAGCGTTACCAAATGAAAAATCATTTCACATTTTTTTAGGAATCTTAAAAAAAATTATTTTGTTCAAATTTTTTAATAGTTTTAAAAGCTTTTACATTCTTTTATTCAAAATCTATAAAAAATCGACATTTTTCAATTTTTCGAAATAATTCACTGCTTATTAAATATTGTTAAATTTTCTTCAAAGAATGATTTTGCAAAATAAAAATCATTTAAAGTTAGCTTAGGAATTTTCTAAAGTTTTGTATTCTCCTGAAATCGTTCAACATTGTTAAAAAGGTTCTAAATTTTTTGTTTTAATTCTTCAAATATCTACATTTTGTTCACACTTTTTTAAATAGTCTTGAAGATTTAAT
The DNA here is from genome assembly GCF_010883055.1 of Belonocnema kinseyi. Lineage (NCBI taxonomy): Eukaryota > Metazoa > Arthropoda > Insecta > Hymenoptera > Cynipidae > Belonocnema > Belonocnema kinseyi. Next base: position 49,882,600 of record NC_046662.1, on the reverse strand, counting down.
TTATTTCAAAATGTTTTGAAAATTTATAAAAGCTTGCAATTTGTTTTACAATAACTTGAAGTATTTGAAATTTTTTTTAATATTAACAAAAATATCTTGAATTCTTGTTATGGCCCCATAGTTGAGAATTTTCCTGGAATAATTCCCCGTCTGTGTTTACAAAACATAAACCCAGGCTGGAAAAACCTTCTGGGTTAAATTGCTTTAGAGTAGCAATAAGACGACCTTGGTTTCTCTCCATTAGTCAATGGGAGGAAAAGAGTCATAAAGTCACACCTGGCGTATCTCCGACGGAAGGTTTCCCCGTCACGCGCCAGGCCTGTGAGCATGACTCACAGCGCGTCATCTCTCTTTCCTTTTCTCTCTCTCTTCCTTCATGTTGGGAAAGCGATCAGCGGTCGCCAACACAACGTGACCAATACGTATAGAAAAATTCCCCATTAAATTAAAATACTAATTGTAATTCTTGTGTGTTTTAAAATTTCCTTTTTATTTTAAATACCGGGGTTAGAAAGCACAGATTTTTGTTTCATTACGACATTTCGTATTAAAGTTTTAATAGTTTAATTTAATTGTATAAGAGTCATTTCATAAGTTGTTTTACTTTTAAGTTTTCCTTACAAATGTATTTTTCTTTTCGATCTCGTGTTTCTTTTAATTTTAAGTTTCATGTATATACTTTTTTTTTACGATATCGAGTTCTCTTAATTTTAGGTTTGTTTTATAAATGTGTTTCTTTTAACTTTAGATTATCTATTTTAATTTTTACCGTTTGTAATCTTTTAAGGGCTATGCTCGTATTCTTATTCGCCAATTATTCTTATCTTATGCTTCATATTTTTCTCGATTTTATAAAACTTGACCTGTAAGTAATCTTTCAGTCAGTAAGCTTTCTCGCAGCCCCGCCCGAAATCTTTACACCTCTCTCTCTCTTTCTCTAGGATCGGTAAGCTCCTTGCAGCCCCGCCCGCCATCTTTCTTCCTTCCAGAGATCGGTACCCTCGCTGTAGCCCCGCCCGCTCTCCACCTATCCTACACTCTTGATCCAAAAAGTGGCTACAAATGTGTGATGAATTTTTGTATGGGATGCGTAATTTTCGTTTTATTTTTTCCAACAAAAAATTTAAAAAAAAAACATTCTTAGACAAACAAAACTAGCTGCAGAAAAAAAATTTATAAAAGTAGTTCATCTAAAAAAAGGGATACAAATTTGTTAATAATTATTTTTCAAGGACACGGTTAGTGTTAGTTTTAAAGTAGAAAATAAAATAAAAAAATTCAATTCTTAGACATACAAAAAGATGACCTTATTTACAAGCTACTTCTAATTGGAAAAACAAGATTTATTTAAAAATTGAATCTCTGTAATCTGACTTTATTGACATTAAAGAGCGGGCTTGCAATTAGGAAGTTGAACTGTCGATTAATAATCTAAAAACTTTTTATTTTTTTGGGTCTTTAATTTGTACAAAAATATAACAAACGGATAAAATAAAAAAAATTATTTTTAAAATTGAATTGAATTTTTTCTTCTCCGCAGAATAGTTATTATTCTCTGGTAGATGAAAGATCTGAGCTTAAAATAATTGAAGTATCTATGATAACGATTTTACCATGTTAATAATATACATATTATATAAAATACTATTATATTTTTTATTTTAATTTCAATTTCCAGATAGATTGAACTAATTGCAAATAACTAAAAGATAAAACTATAGGTCATAAGATGCAATATCGTTTTTGTTTCTTAAAAGTATATTGTTTTCTAAAATGTGATGTTTATCCACGAAAATTTCTTATCTCGACAAATCAGAATTGCCTTGCAATGAACGAATTAAGAACAAACTTTTGTGGGGTAAATTTGAACAATTAAAAAATAAGGTCCAGTCGATACTAATTCTTAACTCAAAATACTGTAATTAAATATTATTATGATAAAAGAAATGATTGTTTTGATGTTGAATGTATTTTGTTTGATTATTAGAACATTATGTGTGCTATGTGCGCACTAATTACTGTCCTTTAGAGAAACACTCGGTTCACGTTCATCCTGCAATATAAAAATTCCAAAGTGGGCACTTTAAAAGAAAACCCTTCTTTTTCAGAACTGAACTATTTTGTTTAAGATTTTTTGTTGTTATAAACTAAAATTGTAATTGAAAATTTAACAATTCCATGCTTCGTTTAACATTTAATTTCTACATAGTTAAAGATTCATCTGTTTGCTTTAAAACAAAACTCTTTTGATGAAAATTTGTCTTTTGTGGTAGAATATTTATCTTTTGGGTTGAAAATTCATTGCCTATTACCTTCTATTTTGTTAAAAATAAAACTCATTTATTTTTTCGGTAAATAATATTTGGATAAATGTTTGCATTTCCGAGTATTAATAACATTCATATATAAAATTGTTAAATCTTAAAGAAAGTGGTCTCAACAATTTTGAAAATATTCTAACATTTCGAATTTGTATCCAAAATGGCTGGCTAACGAAATTGGCCTTCAATTTAAGACAACAAATAATTATACCAAAGGCTAATCCAATCTGTCAATTCTTTTAAAAGTAATCGTGCTAACGAACTAAAAATCTACATACAGACACACGGAAAGACTGGACACGATAAAAACTTGATTTTCGAATTCAGGGGATCAAAAAACGTAGACACTTAAAAAAACGGTGGGAGTGGAAGGCGATCAAATTACACATTTCTCTTATGAGAATAAAAACATTAAAATTTTGAAAGAATGGCACAAACCACACAAAAAATAGATCAATATTTTTGCCAGAAAGGAACTACCAATTTTTTAATATTATTTTTTGGATATGATGTGTAATTTTTGTTTTAATCATAAAGAAACAAAAATTGAACAATCAAATAATACCTATAAATTTGCTGGAAAACACTTTCGATAAGACGCGCAGTTTTCGTTTTATTCGTTAAAAATAAAATTAATAGAAAATTGTTTTTTACATAAAATAGAGCTACAAATTTGTCATAAATTATTTCTTAATAGGAAGCTTATTTTTTGTTTTAATCGCTCTTTTCGTATCTCTTCGTTTGACCATAAAATGGAGTTATTCCTTTTTCACTGGTTTGTTGCGATCAAAATTTAAATTTTCGATTTTCATCTTTTAACAAAATTCAAAAAGTTATTAAGGTAATTTTGTAGGGCCTTTAAAAAGGAACGTAATTTTCATTTTACCAACAAAATTTATGAGGATAAATTGTTCGTATTATTTTCTACTATAAATAACTGTCGATAGAATTTTAAAATTTTGGAAAAGTGGTCGAAAAAATGTTCAAAATGTTCAAAATTTTTTAATTTTCATCAAAAGCGACTGGTTAATGAACTTGATCTTTTTTCTTTTCTGACTCAGGGGTCCTTAAAACGTCGACATTTGATAAAATCCGTGTAGGACAGTTTTTACATAAAACTAATACCCTCTTACTATGGATGAGAATGTAATAATTTGTTATTTTTTGTAAAATGTAAATTTTAATTTTTGATTTTTATCTTATAAAAAAGTTCAAAAAGTTGTATAAACAATCTTTTAGGGCCTTCAAAAAGTAATTTTTCGGATCTCCTAACTTTTTCCAATATCAAGCTTTGTTTGGCTTTACATGTACATTTTCATTTGGTTGTTTGGATTTTGAAAATGCTTTAACCTTGGTACTTTTTCTTTGATTAAAAAAAGTCATGAAAAACAATTTTTCATATTTTTGTCTTCTATAAACAGCTCTTGATAGAATTTTCAAATGTTGCAAAAAGTGGTCTTGAAAATTTTGAAAATGCTTTAACTTTTTGAATTTATATAAAAAAGGCTGGTTAACGAACTCTATCATTCTTTTTGGTCCCTCAAACTGGGTGACAAAGCATAATCCAATTTGATTAGTCTTTCGAAAATTATCCGGTATACAGACTACGGCAACGACAGACAGATACCGACGTAAAAACATTTTTTTGATGAAATCCATAAAAGTCAGTTCTCATATAAAACTAACACCCTCTCATTTAGGATGAGAATGTAAAAAAATTAATAAAATAATGTTTTCGTTAATAAAAAATAAATAAAAGCTTAAATGAAAGAAAATTTTTGGTTTGGAAAATTTGTTTAAAAATGTACCTCTCGTCGCTCGCAAGCAATGAATTTATATGATTTTCTTCTTCCTAATGTGTCAATTCCTCTAGAAAAGAAGAATAGTATGAAGCTTCAATTTGCCTACGTATATTATCAGAAAATAAAAAAGGAACTAGTGGAACCATTCTACGGACCGCCGCGTAAAGTGCCGTCTTACCAAAGCCGGGAACTACCACTGTCGAAGGGTGGATGAAACACTCGGCGGTCTATCAAGTGTTTTTTAGTTTTGCACATGGAGAGTTAGAGAGTAGTGTTTGCTTCAATTTTTGTAATTTTGATTGCTAATCATTTATTTATATATATTGGTCTATTCTGCGTGATATTGAAGTTTCAGGTTCCTTTGAAACAAGATTATCTTTAATGGCATCAGGTGTTTTCTGTAATTAATTAATAGTATAAAATATAAGAAAATATAATATACAAAATACATCTTCGTCCGAAGAAAAAAGTAGATTCTGCCGTGATTAATTTATTAAAAATAATAATTTTGTTTGAAAAATATAACTCAATTGCTCTACATAATATATAATCCTTTTTTTCTTTAAATCCCCTCCTTAGATTAATTGCATCTTATAATTGAAAATAATTTGCACGTAGATCTTGCCTGAAGTAGATAAAAATGAAACAGAATAGAAAAGTAATTTTATGAAGAGAAACGACTACTCTTCTTAGAGAAATTGAATTGTATTATTTTAACAATATAGTGCATGCGTTCTAAGACTAGGAAATGCTGAATGATAAGCGAAATAGTGTAAAACATTCGAACAAACTAGATTTTTCTCCACTTTCCCTAAATCCCTGTGAAATGGCGCAAGATATTGATTATAACTTGTTTAAATAATTGCAAAATCTCTTAAGCAAAAACGTATTACTCTTCAAATTTGTTAATTGTGTCATAAAATCCTAAAATAGATTTTTTCTCGCTTTACAGGGGAAAAGTATTTAAGCAAATAAAAATGGTATAAATAATTACCAATATCTTCTGAAAATATTTGACTCTCAACATTCTTTAATTGTGTCATTATTGTCAGAAAACAACTTTTTACGATTTTCGGAAGGCAATAAAATGCGGTGGAATGAATACTGTCGTCTGCTACGGTGTCCTCAGCAGCAATGGGAAAACGCCAAAGTATAAATGAATTCGAACTATAAATCTGGACACCAGATTTAAAAAAAAAACACTGAAAAAAAAGTTGGAAATTTGTTGCACATAAGACTTGTAACGGTTGAAACTTAACAATATTTCGGCGGAATTTTCACCGATGTTAGGAGAATAATCCTGATCTCGTCTACTGCGTAACGCTAAAGTGAGAAAGTTTCGGTAAAACATTTAGAATCAGCAACAACCCGTGTAGAAATTTCCCCAGTTGGCCCTACTATAATAAGGTTTCTGGTTAGATACCGGCCAGGCTACCCCTGACTGGGTTTCATGGAAAGAAACCCGTCGGGAGCCGCTCGGACTATATTTTTCTCTAATCACTAAGTCGAGAGCCGGCCGGTATTGGCCGAACCAACCCTGGTTATATCTCATGGCCTGAAGCCTACCAGCACTGGCCAGGATAATTTTTTGTTCAAAATTACACATTTTCAAAGAGCTTTGATGTTATCAAAGACATAATTATGGATGATAGGTGAATTATCATTTGAAAAGTATAATTTAAAGATTTATTACAGCATTTTAAATTCTTTAAAAAAACAATACATTTTTCTGAATGTTTTAACTTATTATATAAAACTTTTATCAATTTTGGTATGTGCATCAGCAGAAATGTTAAAACTTGTACTATTTTCAGACAATGCTTACTCTATACACTTTCAAATTTACCGCCATATATATCCCCTTCTGCGTCTGGCGACTGCGTAAACACTCACTAATTTCCAGTTTCGCACTTTGAACAAGGGTGCGCATTACACTCACGTCGCGTCATTTCCTCAAAGTTTGCAAATAAAATCGAGATCCGTAATTAAAATCAACCTTGTTTTACCAATCAGTCTGAAAACTCCACTTAATTAATGATTATTTTTAATTAAATTATACTCTTGTGAATACTTTTTTTCCGTGTACCATCCTAACCTAAAATCACCACGTGGTTTCCCACGTAAAACATTTGCCACAAGGTTCTATCATGAGTGGTTGAAATTCTACTCCAATCTCCTTCCCAGAATTTTTAAACTTGATTTGACCTTTAAAGTTCACCGTATTCTTTACGACGAGCCTTAAAAGACATAACAAGTTACCAATTTCTCGCTGAAGCAATATTTTTAAACCGCTTTGTGGCCGGATAACCCGACCGGATCCCGGCCGGTATTTAAGCCGAGATCCGACCAGTTTACTGTGGCGTTTTTGGCCGGATCCCGGCCGGATTTTTTTGCAAATATTTTTAATTATTACCTTTAAATTAATTTTAAAAATGAAAAATCATTCCGAATTTTGTAGGAATCTTCAAAAAAATGTATTCTCACCAAATCTTTTGAACTTGTTGAAAAGTTTCCAATTTTTTTACTAAAAAACTTCCTAGAAAACTTCTAAATTTTTTGTTTTAAATCTTCAAAAATCTACATATGTGTTTACATTTTTTTTAAAGTCTTAAGCTGTAATTTATTTTACAATCTTTAAAAAATTTTAAAACTTTGAAATTAAAAAAAAAATTGAAGTATTGGTAACATTTTTTAATATTAACAAAAATATCTTAAGTTCTTTGAGATTTCTTAAATGAATCTTATTGTCATTATATCAAACAAAATGTAGATTTTTTAAGATTTTTAATTTAAATTTTGAACGTTTATAAGTGCTTCGAAATTTTTTGACATTACAATTTTTCTTAAGATTACAAGGAAAGTTTTAATTTTTTTTATTCAGTAAAATTAATGTTAATAAAACGATTTAAAAGTTGTTTAACCATTCAGAAAAAATTTGAGTACGTTTAGGATATATTTAGAACTATTGAAGAGATAAAGCAATAATTTAAAAAATAAAAAGGTTTCAAAAAATTTGAAACAGCATGTAGATTTTTGAAGATTTCGAATAAAAAAATGAGAAGCTTTTTATGAATTTAAAAAATATTTAAGAGGATATCACAAAATTTTCTCAAGATTTATTAGATAATTTGAACAGGCTATTCATCTTACAAAATGTATTGAAGCGAATGTTTAAGAGGGTTTAAAAAGATTTCAAACATTGAAAATAATGAATCCGGAAGGTTTAAGACCATTTTGGGAATAATTACAATTTGAATTTCGAAAAACATTCCTAACAATTTCTACATAGTTTTTGGACATATCTGAAATCATAAAAAATATTTTGGAATTTTCTCAAAAAATCAAGGAAAATTATATTTATGTAAACTGTAAGCAAATAAAAAAAGAAGCAAACCAACAGTTCTTCAGGATTTTTATTTTGCATCGAAAATTATTTTTCTCTTCAAATTATAATTTGGATACAATTTTTGATTAACTGAAAATCTTTTTTAGTCAAAAATTCAACTCTTGTTCCTTTGGTGGAAGTCGAAAATTCGTCTTTTTTGACAGAAAACGAATATTCTTGGTGTCAAATTTTAAAGCGCAACCTCTCCAACCTTTTATTGTTGGTTCTATTTTTTAGTATGTGAATTTTGTAAAGTCCATGGAATACTTTGAACTTCATGAATTTCTTGAATTCCATGAATTCATGGAATTCCATGAGTTCTTCGAATTCCATTAATTGGCCGAATTCCACGAATTCCGTGAATTTCATTAATTCCATGAATTTTGTGAATATTATGCTGACCTCAATTTATCAGTTCACTGCATATTTTTTTTAACCTAAGAACTTTTCTTATAAATAAAATATGGAGCGGAAACTTTGGAAAATACATTAGAGTATAATAAAGTACGTTTAGGTACGTTTATTTGGGTAGGAACTTCAATGAAAATTATTTTATCTTTTTTTTTAACCTCGTCATTTTTCAAAAGTTTAAACTTTTTTTATGAATGAAAAATCGGTCTTAAACTTTAAGAAAAGCAAGATTCTCGATGCAGTTAGTCATTTCCCAAAAATGCAAAAATCGAAACTCCATATCCTGCAACCAAGATCAAAAGAAGACGATTCCACTTTCACTCTATCTGTAGTAATCTCCGCTTCATTGCGAAATATGGAATTCATCTTAAAATCTGAAATGATCTCTTGAATCAGTCTTTTCATTAGCTCTGATCGGTCAATTTCTCTCTAATTCCTAAAAAATTCAAGGAGATAAGGCGAATTGGCTCGGCATGATATGATTTTCGAATGCTCGAAAAAGCTTTCCTGCAGATTCTTTAGAACTTGCTTCTGATTTACGTCTATATTCTCTAGGATAAACTTTCTGGCTTATGTTTCACTGATGTAATTTAAGATTCCCTGATTTTAAGAATAACTAAATGCAGTCTTCGTCGTTTCAAATGCTATTTGTTTTATTTAGCAAAGATTGAATGACTTTACTGGTTTCCGCTGACAAGAGAGAGTTCCAAGTATTCGTGCTCATAAATGGTGTAAGGTTCACAGTGAGTAAATTCGACAAAATGCTAACCATCTCTTCTGATTTTGTTATTATTTTTCCGCTCATCAATATCATCTAAAAAGTGGATGAGAAGATCTAACAGCTAATTAGGATAATTGATAGTGCAAGAAGATCCGAATGCTTTATCACATCTCTGGGAACTGGATGTCCCATCAAATCTTCTAAGATATGTAAAGGACACCAGAACCTTTTGTCAAATTTCAAGAAGCGAAGAATTAGCTAGATTAAAGTCACTAAGAAACAAGTAAGAATTCCCAAGTAAAAGGGTGTACTTGTCACTGATACAGAATAAACATTCTTTGTTCATTCCTGTTCTAATACGTAATGTATCTGAAGGAATGCTATATACATCGTATGCCAAATATTGCATTATTTTTGGCAAAATTGATTTCTCGTCCAAAACCTTTTTTGCAAAGCCAGTCGTCTGACTTATGTTGCAATTGTAGTCGCCAAACGATTCTTCTTTGGAGGCAGTTTTTAAAAATTTGAAATTCATTTTCTCATATAGGATTTTAAGAATCACTATTTCTGGTCCTAAAACCGCAAGCGGATATCCAGAAAAATTTTAATCCACCCAAACCATGGGTTGTTTTGAACCATGCTGTTTTCATTTCGGTGACATTTAAATCGTGTAATTGGTCGAGAGAAGTTGTCGCTTGGTTCGAGAACTTCTTCTGGTGTAGATCTGTGTAAAGAGATTGAAGCAATGCATGAGTGCAGTACTTTCTATAGTAGTAATCCGACAATTCAAGGAGAGCTTTGGATCTGAGTTCTTTTTCTTGAAAATATCGGGAAGCGTCACGTCCAAAAACTTTTCTGACCGTGCGCATCCAAGTAATTATTTGTGGCTATCACTTTCTGTTTCTAGTAAAGTGATCTCCGAAAGCCTTTGGTGGCTCTGTGCCACTGATACGTGCATTAATAGTTATTTCTCGTACGATTTTGATGAACGTTGAATCTGTGTGATAATTAGTTCTGTCGTCGATCAATATTATTGTTTGGAGAGTCCAAGAATCAGCTTTTATTTGCTTAGAAAGGCTATTTATCAACCTAGAATCTTTGAAAGCTTCTTGTACTTTTATCAGAAAAATGAAGATGACGATACTTTTAAATTGCAAATGAACCATCGTGGTATTTTTTTATTTATTTTATAAAACAAAAAGTTGATGCCCTCCAACAAGTCTTACACCTTCGACGTGACAGAAGAACTGGTTTAAATAAATATTTGCTTACCGAGGATGGCCAATGTATTGTCTTACGCAGGTTAATTTAAAAACTTACGTGGATCAAATTATTAATTGATACAAATTAGTATGCACAGAACCCGAGGAAAAGACTTTTCTATCATAAACTATTTTTCATTACTGACAAAAATAGATTATACGAGGGTAGTTCAATAAGTCCTTAGAATGACCAACATATGGCGCGCGAATCGCTCCAAATCATCTGATTTCAGTCACCACCACTCCCGACTAGATATATGGTGCAGTCACAGTCCACATCTTCTGAGTTTACGTGTTTTTATAGCCAATTGAAAAAAAAAATTGTTCGTTAAGAAAAAT
>NC_046662.1:49863920-49872259 GCF_010883055.1 Belonocnema kinseyi | reverse complement strand
GAGCTCCAAGGAGATTATGTTGAAAAATAAAAAAAAAATTTACCCAAAAAAAATTGTTTTTATACTTCATTCTAAGGACTTATTGAACTACCCTCGTACCAAGTGGACATTACAATTTGAGAATAATACCCCTTAACGAAAAGTATTACATTGCGTATAATCTATCATCTTTTCCTAATATATGAAGATATTACCAAATATAATATCGAGATTTTAGATTCTTATATTCTGCAGATAATAATTCGTAAAATCTGAAGATTAGAAATCATGCATGCACATGCGCTCAAGATCTAAGTTCACTTGTCCACTGTGCCATTTACGTTCAAGTATCTGGGAGCATCCACCATGTCTATATGCCTGAATCAAGTTGACTAAATAAATATAGAATTGATCATTTTTAAATAATTTAATTGTTATTTTTTTGGTTATTCTGATACTTAAACCGAAATGTTAGGTATCAAAATCAAAAGACATCGATAGAATGTTTTAGGAACAAGGAATGCCAGACTGTTTTTTGTTTTATAAACTTCTGCTGTCCCAAAAGGATGGGCATAAAATTCAAAAGATTTTATCTATTCTTTAATATCCATAGATTTTAGTTCGTATAATCTGGATCGCTTTACTATAGCTAATAGTCCAAGATTATAACTGGTAACATATTTTTAATGACCGGGTATAATTAAGTCTTTCAGTAAAATTTACGAAATTAATTAAATTCACGAAAGTCACGGAATTCGCAGAATTCATGGAATTTAAGAATTTCACGAAATTTATCTAATTCACGGAATTGATGAAATTCGAGGAATTCACGAAGTTCTTGAAATGTAAGGAATTCCTGAAACTCACGATACTAATGAAATACTCAGAACTTACAGAATTCGTGGAATTTACGAAATTGGTAGAATTTAAGCAATTCTTAGATTCCAGGAATTTATGGGATTCAAGGAATTCAAGGAATATACTGAAATCACGAAATTCACTGGATTTGTGGTATTCAAGAAATTCTTAGAATTCATGTTAGTCACGGAATTCATGTAATGCGCGGGATTTATGAAATTCAGGAAATTTATCGAGTTCACGGAATTGATGAAATTCAAGGAATTCACGGAGTTTCTGGAATTCACGGAATTGATAGAATTTAAGGAATTCATGAGATTAAAAAAATTCATGAATTTCAAGAAACTTACTGAAATCACGAAATTCACTGGATTTGTGGCATTCAAGGGATTTCTAGAATTTATGTTATTCACGAAATTCGCGGAATTTCCGAAATGCGCGAGATTCATGAAATTCATGAAATTTACGAAATGCTTGGAATTTAATCAAATTGGTTGAATACATAGAATTCACGGAATTAATAGAATTCAAGGAATACAAGACATTTATAAAATTCACGAGATTGAATTAATACAAAGAATATACGGAATCAAAAGAATTCACAAAATTCAAGGAACACACGAAATCCAAAGCATTCATGGAATTCAGGAAGTGCACGAATTCTGTGACTTGATTAAATTTTATGAATGCATTGAATTCCGTCGAATTACGTGAGTTGCTCAAATTTCGTGAATTACAAAAATGTCGTGTATTCCAATACTTCGGTGAATTCCGCGAAACTAATAAATTTCGCGAATTCCATAAATTCCGTGTATTCCGACAATTCTTAAGTTTCATGAGTGCCGCAAAATTTACTAAATTCTTTGAATTTCGTACATTCTGTAAGTTCCGTTAATTGCTTAGATTTCTTAGGTTCCGTTAATTAAAGAAAAATCATGAAATTTACGGAACTCACGAAATTGATTGATTTCGCGGAATTCTCTGAATTCATCGATTCCGTGAATTTAATTAATTTCGTGAGTTTTGTGATTGAGAAATCATTTAACTGTTTTTTTTCTAAATTTTTCGCTTTATCATGTGCCGTAATAGCCATTAGCAAGGGCGATTCAGAAGTGTTACTGAGTACTGGATTTTTGTTGTGAAATTCCAATACATGTGATGTATCATACTGATGTAGCGGTTGTTTCCAACATAAATTTTTAACAGTGTATTGTTGTTATATTAAATCAATGAAATCGTGATCATATTTTAATTTTCTTTTCCAGTATCTTTTCTACTCAACTGAAACAAAGCAAATATTGGCTTGAAAATAATGAGAAGAATGTAAATTTCCATAATTTTGACCTTTCTTCGCGTTGTACGAACTATACTTTTCTTTGCACCAAAAGAATACAAATTATTATTTCGTTGGCTGTCAATCATTACTTCCGATTTTGCCCAGCTAGGAGAAAATCAAAATTTCATTCGATCCTTCCGAAATTTGAATTTTTCCATTTTTCTTTTTGCGAATGTTAGTATGCCGTACGTCAGGAAGGCACGAAGATTAGATTTTCTCTTTGCCGGGCAACAAAGAGGTAAACAATAAAAATCTTAAATGTACATATATGACGTGCGGTGAGCAAGCATCAAGAAAATAACACCAAACAAAGGTGTACAAACGAAAATATGAAACGTACAAACAGTAAAAAAGACGTCCAAACTTTTTAAAAATAAAAAATTGAAGAATTCAAATTTTGTGAGCACAAAACAAAAAGTTGTATTTCCCGGCAGCCGGGAAACCAATAGGCTATAAACAAAAAAATTTAATTTACAAGCAGTATAAACGATCTACAAACGTTAGCAAAAAATATGTAAAAATTTAAATGTCGGGGGTATGGCACGAAATTTGTATTTTTTGCTAGCCGCGTAACCAATAGGTTAAACACGAAAATGAGGAATGTGCAAACTGTAAAACTAACGTACAATAGTTTGCAAAAGAAAGAATTTAAAAATTCAAATTTCGGGGTGTGACACGAAAGTTTGATATTTCCCTAGGCGGGCAACCAAATGTGTGCAAACGAAAATATTGAATGCACAAACATTACAAACGACGTACAAACGTTAGCAAAAAGAAAATTTAAAAAATTTGAATTTGGGGGGGGGGGGGGGGGGGGGGGGTGCGTGAGGTTGGCACCCCGAAAGCAATTTCGGACCTAATTTCTCAACCAGGAGGGTATACACAAAAATATTAAATGTGCAAGCAGGACAAATGACGTACAAACGTGTACAATAAGAAAAGTTGAGAAAATTTAAATTTTGAGGGAAGGCACATTTTGATTTTCCCCTAGTGCAAACGATGTCAAAAAGTATTCAAAAAGAAACTTTTGACAGATTTTTAAAATGTGTAATCATTTTCTAAAGTGCCTCACAAATAATCCTTTCCACGTATGTTGTGTCTTTGGTGTAATATAGTCCTGCCGAAAAACGGTTCAATAAAATTTGTTAACAACTTTCAAAAGGCGAAGTTCCTGCAAAAACTTTACTTTTATTTCGCGCCGTTCAGGTCAAAATTTTAATTTTCTATTTTGGCCTTAGTATTTTCGATAAGTAAACCTAATAGGACAAGTCGTATTCAAAAATGGTTACAAAAAGTTTGTACCACTTTTTAAAAGCTTCGATTGCTCTTCTAGATTTTTCCCAATAGTTTACGCTATTTGGCTTAAAATTTTAATTTTCGTCTTATTAATTTTTGACTTATGAAGCAAAAAAGATAAGACATGAGAAAATGATTGATATTTTTAAAAGTTTGAATTCTTCTCGTAAACTTTTTTTACGTATCCGTCGTTTGGCGCAAAAATAAAGTTGTCGTGACAAAACATCAAATATTCCTGTGCATTCACCTTGACCCGGTCAAAAATTCTATTTATGTTTTATAACAGAATATGCGCGATTGTAATAAGTGTTGACTACAAGTAACGCACTTTGCTTGAATAAAAGATGCTTTAAAAAAGGTTCGATAAATATTATTTAAAAATCCGTCTTAAATTGTAGCAATGTCAGCGAGTTAAAGTTAACGCACTTTTCCACTGGAGTGCTCCAGTTTAGGGATTTTGTTGTTCTTAACAAAGTATAATAACCGGAATGTGTACCAGTAGTAAAGGTTATTTAAAAAAAATTATGTTTCATCGCATCAGATTATAATGATTTCGGAATAAAGTTTGCTAATAAATTATGCTTTTCTTATCTAACAAAATTGGATAGGTATCCGAAAGTCCGGATCAGAATTTATAATAAGTCTCGTTTGTGTAAACCCTGTTTTTGTAACCTTTACCGCTTTACATCTTTCAATATATTTTTTTTACTGCCGGTCATTGAAAAGATTATTTGTGCAGGGTTCGGAGTTTTCTGTGTTTTTCGTGCCGACAATTTCTGCCAGTACTTATGTCACATAGTTTCACCAAAATATAGAAATTTTCATTTTTAATCTGATTCATATGAATAATATAACAATTATAAAAGAAAATATTATAGAAAAATATAATAATAATATATTATAATAATAATAAATATAAAAAAACTTGCTAACCACTATTATCGAAAAATGATTTTAGGCTAATTTGTAGATCTTTTTGAGATTAAAAAATCCGAATAATATTCTTTCTTATATCACACACAGTTTTTCTGGAAAATAGGATAAAATAGGATAAAAAAAAGAAACATGTAGCTATTTTCTTGCATTTATTAATTACATGTACACCATTTTTTAGAAATGAGAATTAGAAAAAATATCCTTAATAATAAGTATTCCTTATGGTTTTACAAATTACAATTGTATTAGTAGTTGACAATAAAATAATAACCAATCATGGCCTTGAGAAGCACAGTGAGAAATAAGATTTTTAAATCTACCTTTTGGTTGTCGCATTGCAGCTCAATAGCTTGAGTTGGTTCAATTTGTGAAAGGTCTTACCAAGAAGGTTGTCTTTCATTCTAAAACATAAGAAGTAATTGCTCTTTAAAAGAAATTACATTGTTCATTTTTTCTTAATTTGTGCGCACCCGCATGAAAAGAATCGGTATACAGTCGAATAAATTCCCGGCATTTCAAACGTGAAATAAATATACTTCCGGTTTCTTTCGAGAATCAAACCCAAAAATAATGAAATTTTGACCTTGACTTTGAAAATGCGACTATATACTAATCTAGAACTGGACATATTGGTCCTTTTTATGCGGACATCCACATATTATTTAACAGAAACTGATTAATAATAATAATAATCTCAAAGAGTGCGTCGGAATAATTTAAAAACTTGATATCACGGAATATTTCATTATTTATTTATTTAAAGGTACTCTTAACAACTTCTATTATTGAGATAATTAAATTATATAGTTTAGGAACAACAAAAATTGCCCAAATCAGACTCAAATGATTAGGAAAGCATGAAACTTGGCGCATGCGTTTCGTAGGACTTAAAAAAGTTTTTGAACCGGGTGTCAAAATGTGTTTAAATTTCTTTATATAAAATATGCTATTTTTGATAATAATAATTATAACAAATGATAAAAGGAATACTTTGAAATACCTTTGACCGCATCGTGCGAACAGAGTTCTTTTTGCACTAAGGGAATTTTAAACTTAGTATTCTATAAAGTTTCAAAGGAATATAAAATATTGTTTAAAAGAATGTTTAAAAGGATTTTAAAAAATTTAGAAAATGGTAAAAAAATCTGAAATTCTTTAAAGTAATTTCTTCATCTAACCGAATTAAAAAAAAAATTGGCAGCATTGAAGAAAGAATCATTTTTAAAGATATTTGTAAGTTTTGAAAAAAGTTAAGGAATGTTCCAAAACTATTATTTATTAGAAAAATTAATATTAAGAGAATATTTTAAAAGATTTAAAAATATTACGAAACATTTTAGAAATGGTAAATAATAATTCCGGAAGGTTTAAGAAAATTTTGGTAGCAATTTAAATCCGAATTTCAAACAAAAATTCTTAAAATTTTCTAGATACTTTTTCGGCATACCTGAAGTCTTGAAAAATCTTTTTCAATTTTCTCGAGAAACCAAGGAAAATTATATGTGTATAACTTGAACGTAAATAACCAACTAACCAAATACACAAAATAATAATTATGAAACACTAAAATTTGTATAAAAATTATCGTAAATTTAAAATAATAATTTGCATACTATTCTTTTCTCTTTTTACTGAAAACTCTTTTCTTCTTGAAAATTCAGCAATTGTTTGAAAAATTGGTATTTTTGGTTTGATAATTAATCTTTTTTGGCAGAAGAATTATATTTTTTTAATAAAAATTGCAACTGTTTGGTTTAAAATTAATATCTTTTTAGGTAAAAAAGAGAGAAAGATTTCAAAACAAACTAAATTATTTCCAAAACTTTCAAAAAAGAATATTACAGAAAAATTTTCAATATGCGAGAATACAAAGCTTTATACAAAATTCGATTAAACTTGAGAAACATTTAGAAATTTTATAAAAATTTAAAGTAGAACTGAAAATTGAAAATATTTTCAGAAGTTTTTCAAAAATATTAATTTTTGAATACTTAAAAGTAAATACATAATAAGACACTTTTTTTAATTCGTGAGAAAATTAAAACTGATTTTTCATTTTCAAAAACTAATTTTCAGATAATATTGTTAAAGATTTTGAAAGTTCATTAAATTTTCAAGATTTTCAAATTCAAAGTTTAAATTTTTGACAATTTCAAAAAAAAAAAAATGTCAAAGCTTTTTACGTAGTTTGAAAGGCTTCAAAAAAATAAACTTTTCTTGAAATTCCAGGGACAAATTTTAATGACTTTTTGCTTTAAAAAATAAATCTTACACCAAACTTGAAAATGCATCAAAACCTTCAAGAAGGTTTCCATAAATGTCAAAAATATCTGTAAGATAAAAGAGTCATTTCTACTATTGTGAAAGATTCAAAAAAAATTTTAGAACTGCTTTCAGTCAGTCCAAAAGATATTTATCTTCTGAAGTTCTGAAATCACTTAATGCTTTAATCTGACTGAATCCTAGAAAAATTATATATTTATATGCCATAAAAAACAAATAAATAAACTTGGAAAAAGAAATGTTTATATTTTCTTCTTCGCTTACTTCATTTATTGCAAAATAAAGAAAAGTTAGAATATGTAGGGAAATAGTGGAAGACTTATACTTTTGTAGATATCTCTCAGAGAAAGAATTTTGCTCTTCAGAAAGATTGCAAGACAAATTTTTAAACGCTTGAAGATTGAAAGGTAAATTTATGAAATTATATTTTTCAACTTGTTTATTGATGCCAATAAAGTTACATTTGTACTTTATAATTATTTTGCAAGTCTGCTGTGAGGTTCATTCCTAGGGATTTCTTGAGCTCTGCTTGAAGATCCTTTTACTTTAGCAGCCTCCGCCTCATGAACAGAGTTATAGCATGTTCAAAATCCAATTCAAAAATTGCAAATTTCATTTTGCCACAAAACTATACAAAATGCAAAAAAAGATGAATTTACGAAAATTATGCAACCAAGAAAAAAACCTGCTATAACATTCGAGTAAGAATTTGGTTCCTTGTCATTCATCCCGTGAAATGTATAAAGTATGGTAAAAATCACGCCTAAATTTTTTTCATTTAGTTTTTACATTAGACTAATAAATATATAGAACTGAATTGGAAAAGGAACATACTGGGTTTAAAACGTATTATAAGGAACTTATATTTACTCACCCCTGGAATCAGACTTTCAGCAGCTCTTTTAAAACACAGTTTGGATTGGTCATAAAACGAATAATACGTTCTATGAAAATGAGCAGCTTCATAAATTTCTAAACAACTGGAAATATCTACTCCTTTTTTCCTTAAAGCTTCGAATCAGGCTAGAAAGAAAGTAGAACAAAAATCTTACATCAATTACAATTTTTTTTAAATTATTGATCGATGGAGAATTATTTTTTTTAACTGACTGTACTATTACTCTAGATGTCTCTGTAGATTTACAACAGTTCTCATAAAGCTTCTTTACGTAAATTTTCCACATTCTGTACTCCCCATGTGAAAACTGCCTGAAATGTTAAAATGTAATGATAAAAGACCTTTCCGCCCAAGATGGGTGGATCGGCCTAAGTACGTGGGTAGTTCAATAAGTCCTTAGAATGAAGTATAAAAACAATTTTTTTTGGGTAAATTTTTTTTTATTTTTCAACATAATCTCCTCGGAGCTCTATACACTTGCTCAATCGCTTTTCAAGTTTTTTTAATCCTTCAGAAAAGTGCGTTTTCGGAAGTTCCTCAAAATAAACACTTACAGAGGCAATGACGTCTTCGTTCTCTGGAAATCTCTGTCCACCGAGCCATTTTTTCAAGTTTGGAAATAAGAAAAAGTCACTGGGAGCTAAATCTGGCGAATACGGTGGGTGTTCGACCAATTCGAATTTTATTTCTTCAATTTTAGCCATTGAAACGAAGCATGTGTGAACTCGGGCGTTGTCGTGATGAAAGAGAATT
>NC_046662.1:49855032-49863820 GCF_010883055.1 Belonocnema kinseyi | reverse complement strand
GGTTATAAAAACACCTAAACTCAGAAGATGTGGACTGTGACTGCACCATATATCTAGTCGGGAGTGGTGCTGACTGAAATCAGATGATTTGGAGCGATTCGCACGCCATCTGTTGGTCATTCTAAGGACTTATTGAACTACCCTCGTATCATTTTAAGTCGCTAATCACATAGGAATGCTCAACCCTTGAATATATACACATACAGCAATTTTCAGAGGCCGTAAATGCTTCTTGCCTTCTGTAGAAAGAAAAACAGGCCAAACCTTTTTTTGACAATAACAATAAACAACTATAAGTTAACATTTGCGTAACATCTCATTTAAATCGATGAAAGCATCATATTGAGTCGCAAGAAAACTAAATATGTTAATATGGTACAGAAGTAAGGACACAAAATTGTTTTGAAATAAATTAAACATAGAGAATGACACTGGAAAAAAGTTATTCTCTGTATTTACGCCTTATGTTCACCTTAGATACAATCATTTGAAAATCCTAAGATTTGTCCTTATGACTATGATATCACAATCCCTAACTCTTTGCTATCACTATTGTTAACTGGTAGGATATAATCTATTTGTATAAGTGGCAATATTGACACACGGTTTTTAAATTAAGCATCCGGATATTATAATAATCTAATCTCTCTTTAAACCTTCTGATACTTGAATCTTTATTATTCCGCACTTTAAATGTTAGTGAAAAAAATTGATGTAATTCAAGAGTTGTTAATGCGTAATTAGTACATCGGAGTGGGTATTTAGTGTAACGCGACTCGCGGCCTTGCTCAGCGGGATTGATTAATAAGGGTCCTGAATTAAGAGGAGAAAATAATCAATTTGAGGTAAACAATACTTAAAACCTTCCCTGAACATAGATTTTTGTGTAAATATATGGTAAACTCCTTCTGTCAGCACTCTTCGCATGTCCCAGCTCTCCTCGACGTGAACTTTAACGCACACATTATTGTGTCTCATACGTACGCGACCTCGATTCACTGCGCTGGCCTGCGCAGGTGCAAACTTTGTTTTCTCAAAGCGCTGAATTCTTAAAATTATACTATGAAGTAATAATGAGAAGAACGATTTTCATGTATGCGTTCTGAAAGCGGTAACTAAACCTTTTTTGCAAAAATCAGACGTTTCGAATCTGTGGTATAATTATAAGATTTCGGCACTTAGAGAGAGCAAGTTTACACATACTCAGGCTAGCGCGGAGACTTGGAGTCGGATAAGTAGGAGACACAATAATATGTGCGCTAAAGTACATGTGGAGGTGAGTTGGAACATACGGAGAGTGCAGACAGCAGAAGTGTACAGTTTATTTATGTTTTAATCTCCGTTTAGGAAGGTTTTGAGTATTGCTCACCTCAAATCCATGATGTACTTATTAGGCACAAACAACCCTTGAATTGCATCAATTCTTTTAAATTAAAATTGGAATTTCTTTAACTTTTCAAAATGGTTCACAAACTCAGGGCGAATAAAATAACGCAAGCACTGATTACCTCGTGCTGCAATCTCGCCTATTCGATCTTTTAGACTTCCTCTATAAAGAAATGAAAAACTTTTATGTTGTCAACAATGAGGGATCGGAAAAATAAAGATTCAAGTTTCGAAATTTTAAAGACAGATTTTATCATTATAATATCCGAAACCCTAATTTAAAATTCGCGTCTCTATCTTGCGACTTAAAACAATGCTTTCATAGACCCTAGTGTTCATCTATACCCATATGTTAACTTACCATATATAGTTAATTATTTGTTATCTTTAAAAAAAGGTTTGATCTATCGTTGTCTCTACAGAATAAGAAAACAATTATAGGCCTCTGCAAGATGCTGTAAAATAGAAGTCCGATAATTAGCCGTATATGAATAAACCAAAAATTGTTTCACTCGAATCTTTATTTGAACTGTGAATATATACGAATGTTTTTTATATAGGAGAATTAAAAGCTGATTCACCTAGAGAAAAATTATGTTCACTTTAAAGATACACTGAATAAAATGGTATGTTTAGCCCTGCCTTCGTAAAAAATTTCTATTAATTCAAATCTAGCGAATAATTTTCCCGCAAGAAATATTTCCGTTATAAAGAATAATGTCGTCCAAGGGGGCGAGAGAGTGACACTGCTAGTTCAGCGGAGCAACATTCTCGGCGGTTAATCGTATCTTCTACTTCAGTTATTTTCAGTTAATGCAGAAATCTCGCAGGACATTTACTTTAGTTTGCTTTCAGTCACTCAGTATTTAGGTTATATTTTGTGCAACCAGGTTTAACGAGACATTACGAAAATATCGAAGGAAAACAAGAGGAAGCGTTTATTTTTCGAAGAAACAATTCTTTAAAAAAAGTGCTGAAAAATTAGTCGAAATTCGATTTTAAAGGCTTCTCATATAAATGTTTGATAGAAAACGTTTATATTTTAATATTTATTACTTCTTAAAATATTTAGAAGTTTTGGAAAATATTCAAAAATAATTTCAAATTGGAAAAAGTTTAAAAAAGTTTAATGTAAACTTTTCAATTGGACAGTATGAAGACTTTCCATTGTAGACTTCTAAATTATTAAGCATTCGATTACAAAGTTTTTAGTTTCGTTTGTTTTCCATTACTAGAAATGTAAAAAGGCTTGAATAGAAAAGATAGAATTCTTACTTTTATTGACCGTAAAAAATGTTTGCGAACTAAAAAAAAAACACGGGAAATGATCAATTTTTGTTTCAATATATTCATTCAATGAAAAATTTTTTCTAAAAAAAAACTAAAAAAAATTATGATTCTTATTTAACGTTAATAGACTTAGAAAACATCATTAATGCATTTCTAATATTTGCATTATTCTGAAGTGTGAATAGTTTCCGAATTGAAGCCATTTTAGGAAAACCCGATTATTTAATGCGAATCCAAAGATATATATTCCCTATAAGGAACCATTCTATTATTTTTAATAAATAGATTATTAATAGCAACAATGGTTTATTGTTGACTAATTTGAAGAAAAATGATTAATATACGTGTAAAATACTTTCTATTATAAAAGATAAACTGTCAAATTTTATAGATAAAAAAAAAGTACAATATTTATTGTAAAAACCAACTCTCCAGTAAGAAAGAGCCAGTAATAGGTGTATCGTTTATAAAATTTGTTATTAACATTCAAAATATTAATTTATTGAGATCGAAAATCACTGTTCAGACAATGCTACTAAGATTTAATATGGCAAATAAAAAATCTGCCTTTGATTAAAATAGGTAAATTGAATATGTTGTTTGAAAATTGTTTAACAGTAACAATTCAAAACAAAACTTGCTTTTAATTTCGTATTGGTTTCGTAACTAATAGAAAAAATGTATCTCCCCACTCCTTCCCTCCCACCGCCCTTTTATTTAGGACTGATGCACCTATTTAGTTATCCTTAAAACGGCAATAGTTTAATCTAGTTCCTGACGTGGTCGTGGAAATTTGGAAGATTTTTGAATAGAAGTTCTTGTACTAATGTTGGAAGTATTATAAATGGAAATCTTTTATCTTATGGTTTGAGTTTCAGTGTAAATTTCCGAATAAGTTTTTTTTATCGCTACGGAATAATATTTATAAATCGACAGTGTTTTTGAAAATTCCTAACGATGGCTGCCGTAGCAGAAAATCAATCAATGAAAATCAAATTCGAAGACAAATTTAGTGCTCTCAAAAATCCAGAAAACTCGTCACGTATTTCGATTTCAGAAAAATACTACGTTAAATATGATACATATCGAGTTTATTGTTCTATTTGTTTTTTCTACAAAATAATTTGCGATGAATAAATAACTATATTGAAACAAAAATTGATTAATATAATCAATTTCTTTTCTTACAAATTTGCTACCTGTAGACTATTTTGAATTGTAAATTCTCGAGCTAGCCTACTGTACAGCGGGCAAGTAAGCTCCATAGTTTTTCTTTTAACTCTGGACTTTGCTTGAGCTTGTCGGGCTCTCCGCGATTTGACTAGGCAGAGTCTGAAGTGAAAATGCTACTTCGGACTTTGCCTGATACCGCTCAGTCAATTCGCGGAGCGACTAGGCAGACTGCGGTGTGACGGCTCATCGGATTTTGCCTGTAACATATGTACGTACATACTTAACAATCAGTACTTTTATAAAGTTTGGTTTTTCGAACGCAAACATTTTTACGTTCATTATTAAAATATAAAACCAAAATGGCAAAAATACAACAAAAAAACTTGTTAAGACGAAATTCCAAATGAAATGATTCACGCGGCCCTGATTGTTTATAGTTCGGCGAGTCCCGAGATAGTACGACGGAGATAAAGGATACCCCTGGAACGGCTTCTATAGCGGGACTGCAGTGTTATTCAATTCATTTTCAATTTCCTTTGATTATGATTAATGATTTACATTAAAACAGTTCAAGAAAAATAATACTTTTCCCATGACTGAGGTAGTTTAAAAAGTATTTAATTCGTGCACGTCGTTGGCCTCGCATCCAGATATCGCGGGGTCCGAAGAAGTTATAAAAAGTGGTTACGCCCCGTGTGGAAATAGCTCCAGTTAACCCTAATACAACATGATTCCTAGTTGGGGGCTGGTCGAGCCACTTTCTTTTGGGAGAGCCCATCCCGGATCTGGTTGGGGGCTATCCAGGTATATTTTTATTCAAAAACCCAGTCTGGCGACGGTCGGGGGCAAGTCAGGTATATTTCTATTGAGTTTCATAACCAATAATTATTAGTAAGTAATTAAAATAATAAATAAACAGTTCTCGATCAGTTATCATATAATGTATTGCTCAATTTTGAATTCTATTATTATTGTAAATTCATTGCAATTTTTTATACACAATACATCCAAATTTGGAATTCAGAAATATTGAAATGCTGGAATTTCTTAAATGCTAAAAATGTAATTTCAATTTTTATAAATAAATAATTGTGTTTCAGTAAGCAAATATATCAATTACAACATCAATTTAAATATTTATATAATAAAATTAGCCATTTTTCGATTCAGTGCATATTGTGAAAAATATTATTTCTGATTTTACATTTTTTTAAATTATTAAAATGCAATTTTAAATAAAAGATCAAACTAATGTTTTTATGTATTGAAATACCCAGAGAAGTAAAAGAAGCCTTCTGGGACACTTTAAATAACACAATAAATGTTTGCGAACATTGGGAAAGAATAATTCTGCTAGGAGACATGAACGAATGGGTGGGCATTCAAAATCAGGATACAGAAAGAGTACTAGGTACTTTTGGGCATCCAAGAACAAACTATAGCGGAGATAAATTAGTTGGTCTATGCTTAGAATGAGGTCTCTCTATTACAAATAAAGGGTTTTTCAATAGGCACGCTACAAAAGTATACCGATAGTGACAGCAAACGACGCAATTTTTTTCCCCGCTCTTTTGACATTTCTCTTCAGTAAGGTTTGCCATTTCATCATGGAAAGATATACGATCCAACAATGAGTCGAAATTATTAAAATTTACTACCGAAATTCGGAGTCAATGGCCTCAACTTTAAGAGCGCTACGTCCAATGTACGGTCGTCATAATCGTCCTGCCAGATCAATAATTGAGCGTCTAGTGGAAAAATTTGATTCCACAGGTATAGTGCAAAATGTTCCCGTGCCAGTGAGACAAAGAAGTGCCCGTAGTGTCGAGAATATTGCTGCTGCTAGCGCATCAAATGAGGAAGACCCAAATCAGTCTCTCACACGTCGTTCTCAAGCGTTGGGCTTATCTGTGACGTCGTTGTGGCGTATTATGCGAAAATATCTTGTCCTACATCCTTACAAGATCAAATTGACGCAAGAACTGAAGCCACTTGACCACCAGAAACGACGTATGTTCATGAATTGGGCTGAGCAACAACTTGAAAATGATCCGGATTTTTATCGAAAAATCATCTTCAGCGATAAGGGTCATTTCTGGCTGAATGGCTTCGTCAATAAGCAAAATATGTATTATTGGTCAGGCAGCAATCCACACGAACTCCATTAGTCAACATTACATTCCGAAAAATTACGCTCAATGATAACCGAATAGTTTTGGCCCAAATTGGATGATATGGACTTGGACAATATGTGGTTTCAACAGGACGGCGCCACAAGCCACACAGCGAATGTCACAATCGATTTATTGAAAACCAAGTTTGGTGAGCGTGTTATCTCACGAAATGGCCCAGTCAATTGGCCGCCTCGGTCGTGCGATTTGACGCCGTTAGACCATTTCCTTTGGGGCTACGTCAAGTCTATGGTCTATGCCAACAAGCCAGCGACGATTGATGAACTTCGTGCGAATATAGAACGTGAAATTGCAGCAGTATAGGCCGAATTATGCTTGAAAACCATCGAAAATTGGGTTCAGCGTCTGGAGTTCTGCAAGCGTGCCCGTGGTGGCCATGCAAAAGAAATCATCGAATGTACTTTCACATGAATAAAGAATTTCATTTATATCCAAAACCGTTTTTGTTTTATTCAAAAAAACTTTTGTAGCGCTTTTATTGAAAAACCCTTTACGTTCTTCAGACATAAAATGATCCACATGTACACCTCATCTGAAGGAAATAGCCACAGTATAATTGACTTTGTTGTTGCGGATGAAAGACTAAGAGAGTTAGTCAAAGGTACGAGGATCATGAGGGGTTCTGAATGCAACAATGATCATTACCTTCTGATTGCCAAAATTAACTAAGGTCGGGGATGGAGAAAAATGAAAATAAATATAACGAAGCAAACGCGAATAAAAATTAAGAAGCTATAGAAACCGGTTGTGCGAATAGATTTCCAAAATAAGATAATGGAAAGCATACATAGGGTACCCTGAGAGCTCATAAAAATAAAGATATAGAGGGCGCATGGAAAACGTTCCGGGATATTATTGTTAGGTGTGCGATCGACGTGTGTGGTACCGCGGTTGTAGGAAGAGTGTCTGGTGATGCATGGTGGAATGATAAAATTCAGGCGGCCTAAAATTCAAAGAAAGAAGCATGCAGGAAAACTTTGAACATCTCAGGTCTTAGTGATATATATCGGAAAATAGTAGAAAACTAATACTTTTATGAATATTTTCCAGCGAATGAATTTTGTTCTTCAGGAAGTCTATAAGATAAATTTGCAAACGGTTGATGATTAAAAGGCTAATTTATTCAATTTCATTTCTCAACTTGTTTATTGATGCTAATGAGGCAACAATTACAGTTTCTAATTATTTTGCAGGTCCGCTGTGAGATTTATTCCGAGGGACTTCTTGAGGTCTACTTGAAGCTCCTTTTACTCTAGCAGCCTCCGCTTCATGAACAAGTTGAGCCAAGCATGCCTTAATACTATCAGCTGTTGGTTTTGCTAACGCTTTTAATTCAGCAACTTCACCAACACAGCACCGATGCGCAACCTTTAAACAAGAAACTTAAATATGTTTACGTTCTCATCATAGAAGGTGTTAGATTTGTGTAAAATTTGACCCCCCCCCCCAGTCTTCATCAAATATCCACGTTGTAAGACCAGCTAAATCATAAGGATTTTTTACTAATATGTCTGTCTATATATTTGAATGTCTGTCTATATATTTGAATGTCTGTCTTCCTGTGAGCACGTTCATTTTTGCAAAAATTAATCTATTATATTGGCCTCAGTACACTCTTTTTGTGTCGATGATTGAAGGTCAAGTTCGTGAGCCAACAAACAACTATACAAAATACAAAAAAGACGAATTTACGAAAATTATGAGAATAATATTCTTAGGCCTATTTCTTGGGGACAAAATTAGGTTACCCTTATTATTGTAACTACTAAACTAAATTTATAGTTAAATCTAACATATAATACAATAAAGCATTTTTTTCCTTGCCACTCGTATCGTAAAGTCTATAAATTATGGTAAAAGTCAGCCCACAATTCTGCCCCCGTAGGTTATACATTAAACTAATAAATACATACCAAACTGTATTTAAAAAGAAAACATATTGGGTTTAAAACGGGTTATGAGGAAAGTAATATTTATTTACCTCTGGATTATTACTTTTAGCAGCTTCTTCAAAGCACAGATTGCATTGTTCAAATAAAGAGTTATACATTCCATAAAATTGAGCAACTTCCTCAGTTTCAAAACAACTTTCAGTGGAAATGTGTACTCCTTTTCCTAGCAAAGCTTTGAGTTCAGGCTAGTGAGAAAGGAAAATCGAAAGATAAGGTTAACTTTTGTAATATTTAAAAATATACAGGAATTACGAATTTTTTCAACTGACTGTACTAATACGCCTGATGCTATTGTAGATTTTCATAATTTCCCACAAAACATGGCTACGTACATTTTCCACATCCTCTACTCCCCATGTGAAAATTGTCTGTAAATTAAAAAAGTAAGGGTAAATTTGGAAGAAAATATGCTGTAAATTCTACTGTTTAGTTTTCAATGAATACCATGTAAATATATACTTATAAAAGTAAAGAATTTGTCAACAAGAGAAATAGTAATGGGGAAATGCTATATGATGCAATATGATGCAGATGCTTTCAGAGACTATTTTATGGGGCAATTCGGTGATAAAGCTATAGGCCGCCACAACTGTGATGTAGAACACGATTCGTTAGAAAACTAAATTGAGAAAGTCTGTGTCACTGGAGTTAGGGATACAATTAAGATCTGGAAAACGATAAGGCTGCCGGTGTAGACAGTACGAGGGTGGATTGATAAGTTTCCGGCCTGACCAAGAGATGGCGCCACTAGGCCTACCTTGAGGTGGCGTTCTATAGTACCATCCTTAGATAGCT
>NC_046662.1:49832135-49854932 GCF_010883055.1 Belonocnema kinseyi | reverse complement strand
TTTGCGGACAATGAAGAAGTAATCGAAGCTGTAAATGGGTATTTTGAGGAGCTTGACGAATCATTCTATAGAGATGGCATTACTAGACCAGAACACCGCTATTCCCGGACGATTGGAAAAAAGCGATTATCTTACCAATATACAAAAGAAAGGGAGATAAAAGCGACTACATTCATTACAGAGAAATTAGTTTATTAAGTATTGTTAGTAAAATATACTCAAAAATACTTATTCGTAGGGTAATGAAAATAACAGAAGAAAATTTTAGGAAGTGTAAAGTGGATTTATGCCAGAAAGGTCATGTACGGATCAAATATTTAGCTTAAAGCAAATCACAGAAAAAAGTTTGAGAGTAGGACACAAAGTTTTCTGTGCATTTGGTGACCTAGAAAAAGCTTTTGACATGGTAGATCGAAAGTTTGGAAAGCCCAGAAAGAGTATAAGGTCAATGGATGGCTCCTAAAAGCTGTACAAACATTATATACGGGTAGTAAAGTGAGTGCAAGGTTAGATGGGAAATTAAGTGACTGTTTTGATATTATTCAAGGAGTAAGACAAGAATTCGTTATGTCTTCATGGTTGTTTATATTATTCATGGACAACTGTTTAAGAATGGCTCTTTTCGACAAAGAATTTGCGGCTCTCGAAATAGTAAGGGTAAGGTTGTTACGGCAGAGTCTATCGAAGACCTACAAAGAATGTTGAATAAACTAAATGCAAGCATGAAGAGCATGGGCTTAAAAATTAACGCAAATAAAACAAAAACTATGGTGTTCGAAGGAAATAGTGAGAAAACGCTATGCAATATTTTATTAAATGATGAGAGAATTGAACAAGTTGATAAGTTCGTATACCTTGGTAGCTTATTTACTAGGGACGGAAAGATAAATAAGAAATTAGATAGACGCATAAACGAAGGTAAGAAGGTTATTGGTAGATTAAGGCCCCTTATCAGAAGTAAAAATATATACCAAATAATGCTAAAATGGCAATACATAATTC
This sequence comes from Belonocnema kinseyi, assembly GCF_010883055.1. Taxonomy (NCBI): domain Eukaryota; kingdom Metazoa; phylum Arthropoda; class Insecta; order Hymenoptera; family Cynipidae; genus Belonocnema; species Belonocnema kinseyi. The sequence goes on along the minus strand of NC_046662.1, from coordinate 49,853,930 downwards.
TATAATTGTACCAGCTGTACTATACTGTAGCAAGACAAGGATTATCAAGAAAAAGATAAAAGTAAAATTTACGCAATTGACATGAGATTCATGCGCAAGGTATGCGGGAAAACTCTGATGGACAGGGTGAGTAAAGAGATAATTTTAAAAGATTGTGGTGCAGAAGAGACGGTAATAGACACATGGCAAATAAATCGGTTAAGCTGGTTCGAGCATGTTGAGAGAATGCCAAATGGACGACTAACGGAACACGTGTATCAAGGTAAAGTAAATAGCAGTGTGCCCAGAGGCAGACCGCGGAAAGAATTGTTATAATGTGTGAATGAGACGCTAGTTAGAAGAGACATAAGAAGCCAACGAAACATGAGAGCCTGAATGAAAAAATATGTGGACGTAAAAGAAGCTAGAGAAGTATGCCAGGACAGAAAAGTATGGCGGCAAATAGTTAACTAAAAGAACGTCAGTAGAGTGAATGACGCCTGAAACAGCAGACCTCGGACACTACTGGACCCAAGTGGGGAAAATTACATAACGACTTTGTGAGGATCTTCACTTCGGGTGATTGCTATAGAAATTGATCAGAAACCTGGGTCGGAGCAGTGTTGCGGATCAAACGTGTTATTTAATTAAATAACACGAGAATTCTAAGTCAATCTAAAAAATTTATACCCCTTCCTCACATTACTTTTTTCCCCACCGAGTGAGTCACCCCCATCCCCAAAGAGAAATGGCCTAATGATATAATAATAATAATAATAATAATAATAATAATAATAATAATAATCAGTTGGTTAGACACTCAGACTTCATCTCAGAGGTCCGGGGTTCGATCCCTGAGCCGGTACCTCTAGAAATTTTTCAATGTACCTTTACTGAGGTTCTGGTGGTTCGGAACCCACCTTAAGCTGTAGGTCCCCCCATCGTGTACTTGACTGCAACCCAGTCCGTCAATGATGGGGTAAAAAGCAGGCTTTGTCTCATATGTCTGGGCAGACTGCTCTCATCAGATCACTTGATTGCATTATAAAAATGCGTCCGTGACTGATGATATATGCCGGGACAGCCCCGTGCAAAATGATCAAATAAAAATCCAACTCTAACCAAAAGTGCCTTCGACATGTTGGGCAGTATAAGCCTGTGACAACATTTCAACACAGAAATGTTTTTTCTACAAAAAAGAGCCTCGGTGGCTCAGTTAGTTAGACACTTGGACTTTACCTCAGAGGTCCGGGGTTCGATCCCTGAGCCGGTACCTCTTGAAAATGTCAATGTACCTTTATCGAGGTTCTGGTGGTTCGGAACCCACCTTAAGCTGTAGGTCCCCCCATCGTGTACTTGACTGCAACCCAGTACGTCCATGATGGGGTAAAAACCAGGCTTTGTCTAATGTCTGGGCAGACTGCTCTCATCAGATCACTTGATTGCATTATAAAAATGCGTCCGTGACTGACGATATATACCGGGACAGCCTCATGCAAATTGATCAAATAAAAATCCAACTCTGACCAAAAATGCCTTCAACATGTCGGGCAGTATAAGCGTGTCATAACATTTCAACACAGAAATGTTTTTTTATGATAATATAATAATAATAAAGCAATAGCCCAGAGATGCATCTGATAAAAACATCACAGCTTTGGATGTTTCAGTTGTCTTGAAGAGGGCAAGTAATTGGAAAGCTCTAGGTCCGGACATAGTGCACAACTTCTGGTACAAGTACCTGACGAGCTGCCATTGCAGATAAGGTATATTCTCATTGTGACAAGAATGACCTTCTTACAGAAGAACAAAAAGGATGTTGTAAAAACTTACGAGGGTGTAAAGATCTAGTCACTATAGACGCTGTTGCCATGACTCAAGCTCGTAAGCATCAAAGGAACTTACACATGGTATACATTGACTACAAGCAAGCATTTCCTTCCGTTCCGCATGACTATTTGCTTGAAGTCTTAAAACTTTACAAAATCTGTCCACGCATGACTGACTTTCTAAGCCATGCGATGAGGCTCTGGGGTACAAGAATCAACTATTTCAATCATGGAAAACCAAGGATAACTAGATCAATACTCTTTACGACGGGTATATTTCAAGGAGATTTCTTCAGCGCATTATGGTTCTGTTTACCATTGAATCCATTGAGCGAAACACTAAACAGCATGTCTGATCGGTTCAGAATTCATGATAATGAGGATGGTCATGCAGTGGCCCATCTTCTTTACATGGATGACCTGAAGCTGTATGCTAGTTCAGGCCAAAAACTGCAGAAAGTGATTGATGTCACATAGCAGTTTTCCAATGATATCCACATGGAGTTCGGACTAGATAAATGCAGAACAGTGCATTTAATCAGAGGGGAATTAGGGACCGCAGAGTTCGAGAATGAGTTCGAAAATGACATCGAGGCAATGGCTGCAGGCGAATCATATAAAAATCTGGGTATTCTTGAATCTAAGGGTATTCAACATACGATAGTTAAGGCAAGCCTAACGACTGCCTCCACTACGAGTCTCAAATTAATTGTGAAGAGTTTTCTCAACTCGGCAAACAAAATCAGGGCGATCAACACATATGCCATCCCTGTCCTCACGTACTCCTTCGGCCTCATAAAATGGTCTAACACCGACCTTGAAAAGTTAAACAGAATTGTTCGCGTAGAAATGACGAAGCACCGAATGCACCACAGAAATTCAGCGATTGAAAGGGTAGTTCTACCACGACATTTAGGGGGTAGGGGCGTTGTAGATGTCAAAAAACTGTGTGAATCACAAGTTATACAGTAACGAGACTATTTTAACAGCAAACGAAATGTTGCACTTTACAGAACCATCTGTTAAGCGGATCTTGAATACACGCCCTTAAATTTGTCCTGAGATGGAGCCTTGAATATCAGGGCAGAAACCATAGAGGAATTAGAAATACAATGGAGGCAGAAAGCTATCCATGGTGAGCACCCCAACACGTTAGATCAAAGTGAAGTGGATAGTGAGGCATCTAATATTTGGCTAAGAAAGGGTGTTCTTTATCCAGAGACGGAAGGATTCGTCATTGCAATAGAGGACAAGGTTGTCAGCACCAGGAGTTATCGCAAACACGTGTTACATCAAGACGTGGTTGACCGGTGTCGATTATGTGGAGATACCAACGAATCCATCGAGCACATTATTGATGGCTGTCGCGTAAGGGCTCAGAGAGAATATACGCACAGAAATTATGATGTAGCGGGCATTATACATCAACAACTTGACCTCAACCTAGGACTCTTAAAAGAATGGGTGCTCTTATATAGATACATTCCAATGCCCGTTTTAGAAAGCGAAGATTACATCTTATATTGGGATGTTACAATTCAAACGGGTCATTACATCCGGGCCAATCCACCTGACATCGTGATCCGAGGAAAAAAAGGTGGAAGAGTCTACATCATCGACATTGCTTGTCCGCTTAACCGAAATTTGCAGTCAACCTATACAACCAAGATTCACAAGTATAGCGAGTTAAGGCATGAAGTAAAGACCATATAAAGGAATGTGAATCATGTATCCATTCATCCCATTGTGATTTCGGCTACATGCAATGTGCATGCAAGATGCACGGAACATCTTGAACATTTAAGAGTCAGTAGGGTATTGGCAGCAGCTCAGAAGGTGGGTTTATTGAACAACTGTCGCATTATAAGAAACTTTCTTGATTATCAGGATTCCAGCGACTAAAAACCCGTGGAGTGGCAGATGGTAGCTCTAAGAAAGCATCCAGAGGTGACTGTTGTCACCTCCAAAGCTCGTGGCCGCTCGTAATTATATACCTACAACATCATCGCAGGAGGTTTGAACCATCGTATTAAATTATTTGAATTAATTTATAACGTTCTAATCTCATCAGTCACTTGACTTAATCCGTGGCTATGATGTATCACCGGGGTTATCCGAGTAAAAGTTTAATAAAAACACGTAATAATAATGTGAAGCCTGTGAAAACATCTCAACTAAATTAATAATTCCATGCGATAATTGATAAGTTTATAAAATGTGTGGGTAACTAACTTGGAACGCACAGAAAGCCAATAAACAGAAAAGCGCACACTTCATGACCGCGTAATTCGTTTACTATCTAACTTCGCAAAAAGACGAAACAGAAGAACTATATCTCATTTCGTAAGTCGGCCTTTTCATATTAAAAACGAAACATGCGTGGAATGTTAATTTAGATGACTCAAGATCAATTCATCAAAAAATATTCAGGCAATGATTCTTAATTTATAATGATTTTAAAAGCGAATATATATAAACGTGAATAAATAAAAATGTTGTAACTATGCGCGAGTCTGTGTTTGAAGTGTAAATATACCGTATACTTTGTAAGTAAATAAAAGGGAAGTCTGAAAATATGCTAGTAAAGCTTACATGAAATATTAACCCTAGCTCTTATTTTAAAAAACGGGATGGAAATTGGGATTGACTTTACGTTTACTCTTGAATGATAGCTAAATAAAAAGATGATAAATTCTACCATTTGGACATAACGGAAGACGGAGGGGTTTTAACTAATTTACCATTACACAATTAAAAATGTTCCTCTGATCAAAAGAAAACCTTTTTCGTATGTTTAGCCTTTCCCCCAAGTAACATTTTTATCGATTTAGAATGAGTGTATATTTTTGCAATTTATTTTTGCAATCATACGCATTTACCAAGTTTGAACATTTTATAAATGAATTTATTAGGACAATTTCCACCACCAGAGTTGAAAACTAATTCATTTTATTTCGAATTTTATTTGAGTATGATTCGATATTTCCATTTAAACAGTTGAAGAAAAACAATACTTTTTTACTTTATTGATTTAGTTTTATCAGTATTTAATTCGTACGCTTCGTTAGCCTTGATTCCAGATACACGGGCTGCGAAGGAGTTATTATAAAAGTTTACTCACTTCTTTTAGTAGATAATTTAAAAATTTGATTTTCATTTTTAGTATTACTGGCGCGAAATCTGTTGAAATACTCAAAAATCTGATTTTTCAATAAAATCTGAAATTCTAAAAAATAGTCGATAAATCAACGTCACATGGAAATAAACAATTGAAAGATTGAATTTTGCCTGATGCTTTTCTTATGCAACAACAGTATCATAAGAGCAGTTTCTCGCAAGCTAGAAATCCAGATAAAGAATCTGGTTTTATTTTTGTTGAAATTTGCTTCATAAATTAAAATTACTATAAAGTTGAAAATTTTAGGTGCATGAAATAAGCTATCCAAAGCCTTTCATAAAATGTATAAAATATGGACGGAAATAAATAAAATAAAAATATATATTCTTCTTCATATTATACATAGTTTTTTTGAGCACATTAGTCTCAAGTTTTATTCGTCACTGCGACGAAAGAATTATTAACGACTAAGTGAATTCTAATAAGAATTGAATATAGATGCATTAGTGATTCCGCTAAAAATTAACTATATAGGTGTCCCCAGTACGTGATACTAAACAAAAATGTATTTAGGGAAAATGTTAGGAGAAATCGAGGAAAACTATATTACTTTCCTAGTATTATTAGACTTAGTATATACTTAAAAATCATGGTTATTATTCAATATAATTTTCTCCCCTTACTTTGAAATCTAAAATACAATATTTTAAAAATAAAAGTATGATCTTTTTGGGGCGCCTTGGTATGCTTTATGTGCTCGAAACAAGGGGGCGTAACCAGGGTTTCCTGGGTGCCAATACATGCTATCGTAGTCCGCCTATGGCCCTACGCAGCAAACATATTTTTATATTTTCTTATTGTTACATTCTAGAATCACATGTTTCGCAAATTTCATCAGAATCTTATCAATCTTGCCATATTGTACCAAAGCTGAACATCCTTGAGAATATATATTGTCAGGGGAAAAATAAAAAGATACCATTATGTTTAAACTCTATCTGATAAGAAATTTGAGAATTGTTAACCATTGTTAATCAAGGTCAAGACAAAATTAAATTTAGATTTCGACTAATCTGAAGCAGCCGGAACCGATTCAGAATATAAAATACTAGGTGAGGAATATTGGATGTCGAGGAAAAGGCGTGATTTAAATTTTGAATTTGTCCAAGTTAGGTACAAGCAATTGAAATCAAACCGAAAACTAAATCAATGGGAAAAGCACATTGCTAGCAAAAAAAAAAAAATCAATTTGAGAGTCTGAAGAAAATTTATGAATATGCATTAAATCAACCGAAAAAAGCTGCTCCGAAATCAATAGCGGTTCATGATTTGGATATACGGAAGTGGGATATCAAAGCTGGAGATAAAGTTTCTTTAGCTTAAACGTTTAATTTACTCCACTGATACCAAGTCGAAAGTGAAAACATCCTTTTAGTTGCGAGCGGTAGCGTCTACCCTTAAACTTCAACTATTGCCAATATAAAAATGCATAACGACCATTTTCCATAAGTCTGACAATCTGCATAGTCCATCATTCATGATTTTTATTGAGAACATATATTTGCTATTTTTTATCTGAGCAGTGATTCACTACTCCGAATCTACATATTTCATTGTACGCAGATGATTTTGTAAGGAGAATGAAATTGTTTGAATCGCTATTGATGAGTGTAAATATTAGGAGAAATTTTTGGAAGAGGCGGGAGGTAAGCTGGTTAGGGAGTGTTGGTGGCAGAGTGCACGAGGAAGGATGGAAGGTATATGAGTTGGTTCAAGAGAATGGCATGGAGAAAGAGAAGGAAGGAGAGAAGAGAATAAGAGAGTGAAGGTTGAACGGCAAACAAGGATGTCAGGAACTTATAGAAAGAATGAGATGCGGTTGCATGAAGGATTTTAATAGGTTCTGGCTTTCTAGAGAGAAGAGAATGTGTGAATTTCGCGGAAAGGAGGATGTAAAAGTTAAGCACTGGTTGGAGGAGTGTAAAGAAGTGGAAAGGAGTGGGATAAGTATGGAGGTATTGTTGCATGAAAGAGGGGGAAAAAGTGCCGTAGCATGAGTGAAGGGGGTGTTGGGTAGGATGGACAAGAAGAGAAGGAAGGAGCAAGAGGAATGCAGAAGGAAAGATTGTTAACAGGGGAGGAAGTAGGTGTAAGAAAACTGCAAATATTATTAAAAGAAGTTAAGTATTAGGTGTTAGCCACATAGGCAGAGGATGGCAATGCGAGGCATAGCGAGAAAAAAGCAACATGCGTGCGAGGCGAGGCGAAGCGAGGAAGGCTAGGCTATAAAAGCAAACGGATTAGATATAAGATGTAAATAAATGTTAATCTTAAAGAGGAAGTTGTAATAAAATTATGTAAATAAATGAAAGTGTAAGCAAGTCAATTTTTCAAGGCCACCAGGCCGAAAAATAAACGTTTAGATATCTAGAAAAGGTAGAATCTATCGGAAAATAGTAGAAGACTGATACTTTTATAAATATTTTTCGAAGAATGAATATTGATCTTCAGAAAGACAATACAGATTTTCAAGCGGTTGAAAATTACATTGACAATTTATTAAATATCATCTTTGAACTTTTTTATTGAAGCCAATAAAGTTACATTTGTACTTTATAATTATTTTGCAGGTTCGCTGAGATGTTCATTGCAAGGGACTCCTTGTGCTCTGCTTAAAGATCCTTTTAATCTAGCAGCCTTCGTCTCATGAATAAGTTAAGCCAAGCGCAACCTGTAAACAAAAAATTGTATATTTTCACATTCTCATCAGAAAAGGTATTAGATTTATGTGAAATTCGCCCCCCCCCCATCCCGCCGTTTTGATAAAATGTCCCCTTTTTAGGACCCTCTAAAGCAGAAAAATATATTTTTTTACAAATGTAATAAAATATAAGATTACCTTAACGACTTTTTGATTTTTGGTGAAAAATCGAAAACTCAAATTTTGATCGTAAAGATCTCACTTGTCTCGTGACATGTACAAAGTATGGTGAAAGTCACCCCACAATTTTTCCCCGTAGTTTGTACATTTAATTAATAAATATATCAAACTCGATTGCAAAATAGAACATATTGGGTTTAAAACGGATTATTAAAAAGTAATATTTATTTACCTCTGGATTATTACTTTTATCAGCTTCTTCGAAACACGGATCACAATGGTCATATAACGAAATAAATGATCTATGAAAATAAGAAACTTTTACTTCAAAATAGTAAGTAAGGAAAACCGAAAGTTTACGTCAATTTTCGAATTTTTTAAAAATATGTAGAAATTAATAAATTTTTTTCAAATGACTGTACTAATACTTCTAATGCTATTGTGGATTTCAAATATTCGCCCTAAAACAAGTCTACTTAAATTTTCCACATCCTCTACTCCCCATGTGAAAACTGTTTGTGGGCAACTTAATTGGAAAGCACAGGCGGACAATAGACAGAAAGTCATACACTTCATGATCGGATAATTTATTTAGTATCTTACTTCGGAAAAAGACCAAACAGAAGCAATATATCTTATTTCGTGAATCGGCCTTTTTATGCTGAAAGCTTAGCATACCTTGAGTGGTAATTTAGATGACGCAAAAGCAATTTACCTTAAAACAGTTGAGCAATGATTGATAACCTGATTTCTTAAAACAGAAAAGCTGATTCACCCAGAGAAAAATTATATTTAATTAGAAGAAATTTCAATGCTTTCACTGAATGACTTTAGTAAATAAGAGGTCGAATCGCAGAATACGCAGCTAAAGCTTAAATAAAATAAAAATCCAATTTTTCATTCTAAAAAATAGTATGGAATTTGGGCTTGACTTTGCGTTTAGTCTTTCATTAGAGTTAAATTAATCGACGATAAATTCTACTAATTGGACATAAAGAAAGGGGGAGAAGTTGTAACTAATTTACTATCAAATAATTAAAAATCTTAGCCTTATCAAACGAAAACCTTTTCCTTATGTTTAGCCCTGCTTCCAAAAAATTTTTAATAGTTCAGATTTAGCGAATATTTTTCAAGTTTATTTTTGCAATCACACGAATTTACGAAGTTGAAAGATTTTCTCATTAATTTATCAGAACAATTTCCACCACGCGAGTTCAAACGAATTTCCTTTATTTCGAATTTCATTCAATTATAATTCATTATTTTAATTAAAACAGTTTGAGAACAATAATTTTTCCATTTCTGACATAGATCAAACAATACATTGTTCGTACACGTAATTGCCCTTGAATCCAGATAGGTGTGCTGCGGATAAGTTATAATAGATTTTTATTCAACCCTTCTATCAGATACTTTAAAAATTCGATTTTATATTCAGTACTACTGATTCCAAATCTACTTCATATTATAGTATGTTAAAAAACATTAAGCCTTAGTTTCATTCGTTATTTTGACGGAATTCGAAATAGGGAGTTATACAATATTATGAAAGAATTGCACTTGCACTGCGTATGGTTGAAACTTCCGGAAATTTTAAAAGAAAAACCATGAAGAATATTAAGAAAATCTGACATTTCTTAAGAAATTTAAATAATCTTTGAAGATCCTCATCATAAATGGATCATATTTCAAAATGAATTTCAGAATATTGATTTTCTGCAAAAAGGAATTGCATTCAAATCGTTGAATGCAATTTAAATCGTATATAATTTGAATTCCACACTTCTGCAAAAGCTGATAATTCACATTTCAAAATTCTTGATTAAAAACAGTTCACATTCAGAAAATAACAATGCTTTTGGAATAAAATGATACGATTGAAGCTTTCCACATAATTAGATATGTTGATAGAAAAAACATTTTGTATTGAGGAAATCGCACAAGTTGTGATAATTTAACTTTATCTTTTAGTTTTTCCACACAAGGCAAGTGTTGTTCAAGAAAATTCGTTGTGCCAAGATATTGAAGACAGTTAAAATAATAAATTAGTTCAGTCTATAGTGAAAATTTTAAATCGCCAAGAATAAATTTAATAAATGTATTTGCTTTTGAGGAAACATTAATAAATAGAGCAAGGAAAACGGTACTTCATGTATTTATTTGCAAAATATTATCTGTAAGGAATTTAATCGATGCATTAGTGATGCCGCTAAGAAATAACTATATAGGCGTCCGTAATACATGATACTAAACAAAAAATGTATCTTAGAGAAAATAATACAAGACATTGATGAAAACTATATTACTGTCCTAGTATTATTAAACGCAGCATACACGTGAAAATCCTGTATATTATTCGATATAGTTTTCTGTCCTTCCTTTACAATCTAAAATATATTATTATTTTTATTCAAATAGTAATCTTCCTGGGGCACACGTGTTTTTAATTTCAGCAGTATCTTATCAATCTTACAATATTGGACCAAAGTTAACCATCCTTGAGAATGTTTCAAACAACAATATGATGCGCAATCCGACCCAGCTAATATACTTTTAGGAGAAAGAAATGGAAAGCTACCACTACGTTTTAACTTTATGTGATAAGAATTCAGATAATTGTTCATCATATTTATTAAATAATTTTTTAATTTATCAAAAAAAGGCCAAATATAATAGAACCTTTTTGGAATTCATCGGAGCAGAATAATGCATTTAAAAAATTAAAAATTATGATTCTAAGAATTGAAACTATTTTTTAAATATTGTGTGTTTGGGGCATTTCTGCATGAGCGCGAAAGTGTGTGCTAATGCTAAATGCCCCACTTAGAGTTTTTATGCAAAAACATGATAGCTTAGGCTATTTGATTCAAAAATGCTAAAAAATTAGTCTTTGGCTCAAAACGTGCATAGAGAATCGAAAATTTTCCAAAAATAGAAAAAAAATTTTCTAAACTTATAGGTTCAAGGATAAAAAGTTTTTAAAATAAATTTACATCAAAAACAGTCTATGAAATAAAAAATTTTTAAATAAAAAACAAACTGACTTTTCATTTCTTGAACCTGTGACATGACGAATTTCACCCTGAAATCGAAATTTTTAGGTATGAAAACAACCTTGAATCTGGAAGATTAATAATAATAATGTTTAACATCATTGATATTAACACAACGGTGAATTTCAATTAATTAATTACTAATTAGATTTTCAGTTAAAATAATTGATAGTAAACCAAGAAAGAAGCTTTTTCCAACAAAACAGTTTATTTGAATCTGTGTTAAAAACTGGTTTATTTTTAAATCACTAGGTGTAATTTTAAAAGAAGAGTAAAGTTTTCAACCAAGAAGGATTTTTTAGTCAATATGGAAAAAAATGCATATAAAATGTTGACTTTTCAAGCCAAAAAGACGAGCTTTAAAAAAGTAAAAAAATAAAAATAAAAAATTTGATCCTCATTTTTGAAAATCAGAATAAATGAGACTTTTGGTCAAATTTCGACTCCTTTTTTTTCTTCCAAGTAGTTTTAAAAGAAAACTGAGATTTTTTACTAAAATATCCCCAGCTTTTAGAGTATCAAATTAATTCCTCTTTGAATATTAGAACGATACGTAAGCAAGATGCCATGATAGGGCGGGTGACGTGCGATCTCCCCTAGTGCGATCACGCCGAGGTTCTTTGTTCAACGCTTTAGTGCCAATTTTTATACATAAGTAAAGTAATATTATATTCTAATGGAATAACTGTGTGTTCAAGTGACTTTACTGTTCATAAGGTTGACTAATTTGCGTTTATTATTTTCAACTTGTTCGGATTGACTATTTGATTCCTCAATTAGTTTTCTTCTTTGCGCGAGTCTTTGCCTTTTTGGTCGATTGTTTGGCGATAGTTACAACAATTGTTTCCTTTGCAGGACTCTTCTGCAGTTTCTGTTTTTGCCATTCGAGAAGATACCGTATTTCTGAGAGTACGAAAATTGCTTGAATCAAAGTTTTTCATATTGAGTGCTAATGAAAGCATTAACTTGTAATTTACCTGGTATCGTAACAGATTTCTTCAATCTGGCTTCCAATAACTCGGTAGCTAAGGCATGATTTTCTTTGCTGATGAAAACTTTTTCCATTTCCTTACAGTTACTGTTTGACCACCAAAATCAAGTTCATGGGATAGAAGTTTAGCAAAGCTACTACTATTTTAAAAATGTTGCCCTGCACCAACAGTAAAATAGTAGACATTTTTTGTTCTGAAATGAATTTTTAAGTGATCTATCATCTGCTGATACTCGCGAAGGGCCACTGTCTCATCAACTAAGTTACCTGATATTCTCGCGATACTTACGTGCTTGAGTTCGCCATCTTTTTCATAATAAATCACGACACTGAATAATGTAGCTTTTTTGTTCAGCGGAATCGAGGAAAATCAAAAACTCCGCAGGTAATACATTTTCCTTTAGGTTATTGAAAAAAGATGATTGCTCCTTTGAAATAAATTGATGAGTTTTTAATTTAAACAGCCTTTCATAGAAATCATCTAGAAATTCATTAGTATCCATTACCGTAGTCTTTAGAGTAAATCTGCCGCACCATGTCAGTATCCTCTTTTAAATGTTGAATATTTATTTTATTCAACATCGACAGGACATCCTCATACTGTACGCAAATGCACACGTTATGAATGCCACTGCTTCCTGCTCAAACACAATGACGAGGTCGAAGTTTGTAAATCTCGTTGAGATTACATACTGGTAACTTTTTCTGAACATGTGAACGAATTCCATTATCACTCTTGATCGACACAAAGTCTTTCATCCCAGGCATCACTAGACTTATGTCACCGCTTTCATAAAAGTTTTTCTCTAGAGTTTCAGTTTCAGCAATTAACATTCTTCCTCAATTTCAATTCGAAGCGTGAGCATTTTAGGCTCTGAAACTAATTTTTTGACATTTTTTGCTTTACGCTCTCATGTATTGAACGCTTGCATGAGTTTTCTTCGTGCCAAGGTTTTAGCGCAAGCGAGAGAGGTTGAAATTTTCCTGAAAGATGTTTAAAGGCATTGCATTTTTCGATGATTTGACGAAGTACCATGAAACCAAGTTTATAATATTTATTTTCACATGCAGATTTCACTGCAGATTGATGTATAAGACATATCAATCTTCTACGCTGTCATATCGCTGATCTTCATCATCATTAGAAATCATTTCATGATCCTCCGTAGCTACGTTATCTCTACCAGAAGGTTCTGGAATATTACCAGACTTCATGGGTGATATTCCCGCTAAGATGATGAGTTGGTATCTACATAGACTGCAAATTTCAGCATACTTCTGGCAGTATAGGGAATTTCAAACGCACGTCGTCAAACACCACGTATTTTAAGATTAGTTGCTTCCTGCAGTTATTCTATTAGGATATAATATTACTTCAATTAAAAAACTGTCACTTAATCGTTGCAAAAATATTCTCGCCTTGAGGGTATTAGGGAAGAAGAGGGTATTAGGTCAAAATTTGAAAAAAAGTCCAATTTATTTTTAGTCTGAAAAATTTTGGTGAAATTTAAACTTAAAAAAAATCGTTATTACCATCAGAAAGTTTGTGAAAAAATCGATCAAAAACATATAAAGTAAATTCTTCTTTAAGGCAGCAGGAACAAAGTTATAAATGTTTAAAAGAAACGCTTTGCTTGAAACCCCCAAAAAGTATACCCCTCCACTTTAATGAATAATTATCAGAGTTAATCAATTTTTAATGTTAGGAGTACTATCTAAAAGGAATACAACTAGGCTAATTTTTAGTTCGATCCGACAACTTTTATTTCCGACATGGTACACTTAAAAACTTTGCCCCAGAGGTGGGCTGCGAAGATCTTTAAATAAATGCTCATTTACTCCTTCTACCGGATACTTCAAAACGTTGATTTTCATTTTTAATATTACTGGCTCCAAGTCTACTGAAATACTGAAGATGGAATTTTTTAATGAAAATTTTAATCCTGAGAAATAGTCGATCAATCAACGGAACATAAAACTTAACACTAGCACTATTTAATTTTGCCTGCTTTTCTATTGCAGCAACAGTATCATAAGAGCAGCTGACAGTAAGCTAGAAGTCCAAAAGAAGAATTTTTGTTTACTTATGCTGAAGTTCTCTGAATTAAATGAACGTTAGTATCACGTTAAAATTTTTGGACGCATGCAATAAAATGTCAAAATCCTTTCTCAAAATACATCATATATAGATGGAAATACATAAAATCAAAGAATTTTCTCCTTCATATCATAGTATTTTCTAACTTGACATGCCTAAACACTTGCACGCATGTCGCTACTTTCTTGCTTTGCCGATGAGAACCTATAAGTTTTTAACCACCTCCTGTACCCTCCTTTTTTCCTCATGCATCTTTCTCACTTCATCCATCTGCAATCCATTCGTTCTAGAATACCTTTCCCTTTCCACCTTTATTTTCCACTCCATACAATAAGACACTCATTAATATCGAATCAAACAATTTTATTCTCCTTACAAACTCATCTTCAAACAACTTCTTTCCCTCCCTTATTACTCCCACGACTTTCCCTGAACACCATGACCTTCGACTTGTGCGCATTTAACTCTAACATATTTTTGTCCAATTATCGTCTGAACCGTTTCATCGTCTCATTTAAAGCCTCTTCGCTTTTTGATAGCAACACTATGTCATCTGTATATGCCAGGGACCATATCCTGACTGCTCTTACCCTAACTTCTCCAACAAATCCGGCCGCTAGCTTAATTTACATATCCGCGATTGAAATGGTAAGAAAGCGTTTGGCTTAGCGGACCAGAAACCCTCTGAGGTTCCCTCTCCTTCTCTCACCCTTTATTTCGTCTCTTCATATACCTCCTTTTTCTTTCGATCAGGCCTCACTTCACTCCACTCTCTTTCATCGCCTCCCACAACCTCCCCCTGTTCACCAAAGGAACGCGACTTTTAGATCTATAAAGAACGTGTACACTTTCGCACCCTTTTTAGCTGACTCTTTATCCACCATGTGGTGCAAAACGTAAATATTGTCCATTGTACTTTGTCCCTCCTAAAGCCCACCTGCCTTTTCGGCAGTATTTCTTTCCCCTCAGCATCCTTTAGCAGTCTATCTGCCAATACCATCGCTTATATTTTGTGCGCCGTATTCATTAGCGTAAGTTCTCTCTAATTTCCCAGCCTCTCTCTGTCCCCTTTTTCATACAGTCGTACAATTGACCTCTCTCTCCATTATCTTGGTGAAGCCACTTCCTCCATACTTTTTTCACTACCCCCTTCCCCTCCTTACATCTTGTGCTCCAAACAGCCACGCTTTGTGCTCTACCGCCTCCAGCCCTTCTTAAACCTTTCAAACCTCCTTATCCTCTTTTTAATCTCCTCGTCATTCAGCTCCTCTAAATCTACCTTCCCCGTTCTTTTAATCTCCTCATCTCTCCTTAGTGTACCTGATTCCTGAAATGAATCTTAAACAAATCTCCCCCATTCCTCACTCCCTATCTTCATACTTATCCCCACTCTAAGTTTCCTGAACCTCTCAATTGTCTTCCAGACGTCCCCTTCTCTCTTAACACCCCTCAACTCCTCTTCCAGATTTTTTTCCTTTTTCTGCTATTTCTTTTTACATATCATCCTAAACTAATCACTTTTTCTCCTTCCGCTCTTTTACCTCCATTTCCTGTTTCTAACCTGTTACCCTTAGGCCCTCCATAATATTTTCCATCTGCTCTATAGCTTTCCTAACGTTTTTCCTCAACTTTTCAGAGGGTTGTGGACTTTTCAGAGGGTTGTGGACATTTCTGCGGACTCCTTTCCTGTCTCTTTTTCTCTTTCAAAAGATGTCTCTGAAGACCATTGTCACTTACCGCCCCAAATTTTCTCTTTCCTTGCTCCTTTCCACCCTTCACATCCCCTGCAGATACCCTTTATTCCCTTAGCATCCCCTAGCACTACAAGAAAAACCCTTGCCCACCAAGAAGTACTAAACTCCTGACCAAAAAACGACGGCGATCCCTTGCAAACCTAACTCACCTCCTAGGTTTCCAACTCTCACACTCTACTCACACCTTCCACACAAACTAGGTGAAATCTTCTCACCACCTGTCACCGCACACTTTCTCACTAACGCCACAAAAATGCAAGTGCAGTTTTATTAAACTAAATAATAATAAAACCCAGTCCATTAACGATGGGGCAAAAAGCAGACTTTCCCCAATATGTAAAATTAGGCACACTGCTCTGATTCTATCATTTGATTACATTTACAAAAGCGCAGCCATTACTGATAATATATACCAGGATAGCCTCATGCAGACTATTTACAATAAAAATCTATTTACTCAAATAAAGAATGTCTACCAGCTACAAGCTATTTACTGAATATAGAAAGGCATTCGATAACACGAAGCATGAGCTTCTTCTGAAGCTCCTTGAATGCTTGAAGGTGCATCAAAAATAAGGAAATGTATGAGAAAGCTTATGCTTTTGTGGCGGACAAGATTTTTCATAAAATTTTACAAATATAAAGTCACCACCAGCTATGTCACATATAAGAGGGAAGTCCTCGAAGGAGACTCTTTTATATCGATACTTTTCTGCATTTTTCGCTTGCCTCTATCTATTGTGCTTCGAGTACAAACTCTGGATATCTATGTGACCCATCAAACAGAAGAGAATTTCAGGCCAACAAAATTTGATACATGAACGACCCTAAACTCTTTGCCGCTTTAACACAGGACCTTAAAGTCCTTCTGACGTTGGTAAATAGGCATTGTAACGCAATTTGCATGAGCTTTGGACTGGACAAGAGTGTCTGCATCAATCTATACAAAGCAAGGCTAAAAATACATCATCGCATGATGCTCTTGAAAAAGTATATCTGATTAGTTGTCAAAGGAAGTTTTTGTTTGAAATTAAATTTTTTTAAAACATAAATTGTTTTTTTACTAGCTTATGAGTAAACATAAAAAACTAAATAAAACGAATAATATTTGATCTCTACCGGCAATTTTTTTATTCCTATAATTTTCATTTTATCATTTTTTCAACAATCTAGCCCTATCAGCGAGAATACATATTCTATTCGTGGATGTGATAAGAAATTTGCAAGCGGCGGCTAAAGGAAACTAACATTTTTAATTTTCTTTTAAATGTCTGAGTATAATTTTGACGTCGCTTATATATGATAAAAAATAGTAGATAAAATATTTGGAAACCCATAATTACGTGGAAATCATTTGAGAAAATAAAAGATCTTGAAAATGTTTACTATACATTTTCTACGAATTTCGATTGAATATATATAAAATTATGAAATTTCTCATATTTAGAGGAAAATAAAACATTTATAATTTTACACGAATCTTTTCTTGTACGGAAAACTTTAACTTTCATATGAAATTACTTATAAATTAACTTAGTCCAAACGAAGCGGTTTACAATTTTCCTCAAATAGCGCCGCAAAAAACAAAGATAAATAAGTGAACTGCTTGAATTACGAATTTACAGTCTATTTTGACTAATTGCCTCGTAGAGGCGAGGGAAGGGGGGATACAATATTTTTTTTACTTTTGCGGATGATAAATCTGAAATTAATACATAAAGAACAATAAAAAGATCCAACTATTTTTAGTTGAAGATTGAACGAAATTTTTATTCAAAAATGTTGTTAAAGGCATATTTCCTGTTTAGGACATTCATCTTCTTGTGTTGAAAATTCATCTATTTTGGTAGAAATTGCTTTTTTGTATTTTTTTAATCAAAACTATTTGGTTGAAAATTAATATCGTTCATTCACGGATTAATCTTTTTTGTTGCTCAAAATTTCACTTTTTCAATTTAATTGAACTGTTTTTTATTTTAAATCAAAATCTCCTTTGGTAGAAATATTAAATATTACATTTCTTGTTGAGAACTCATCTTTATTGGTTAGAAATATAACTGATTGGTCTCATTGGAACTAATTTTGTTACAATTATTTTTTTTTCGAAATTCATTATATCAGTTGAAAGTTTATATTTTCAAACTGAAAATTGAACTAATTTGTAAAAACTTTCATATTTTTGTCTTGTTATCAAACATGAAATAACAACGGAGATCGCCCACTTTATCGAACCAATAAGAAATGAGACTGTGATTATTATTATTCACTTAATGAATAATAATAATTCAGTTAGCGAAATTATCATGCATTTCGATTTAAAGGTTCTCCTAAAGTGTCTTTTGAAATTCTTAGACAACTATTATTTAAATTATTAGACATATGCTCTAAAGTACTAAAATGATTAATATTCTTCCAAACATTTTATTTTATATCATCGTAATATGTCTTATGATAATGCAGATTAAAATATTCGGAAAAACATGGGTAATTTGAGTACTTCGAAAATGTGTTTTCATTATCAAATATTAAAATAAGCTCATTTAAATATCTCTAAATCTAGGCAAACAACATTTTAAAGTCGAAAAAATGTATTATGAGACTATATAATAAAAATTCCAGCAAAAACCATAAAAGTATGTTGCCATTATTTTCAATGTTTTACCGAGGTGAAACAATTTAGCGTTTAGGGTAGGAAAAACTCAAATAATGGTCTATACCTAGGTATGATTCTCTTCTTCTAATAAATCTTTTTTTTTCAGTAAAGGAGAAATGATTATGTTGTTGCATATTATTCAAAAAGTAATTTTAATCCTTCAAACACTGTTTGAAAAAATTTAGTTATTAAACAACAAAATACCCATTTAAAGAGTGACAGTATAGAACATAATTATTTTCATATCAAGAAGTTATGGAATTGTTTGTTTTTTTCACGTTCAAGACGAGTAGAAGAGAAAAAAGATTGCGTAACTGCGTAGCTGATATTGACATTATACTGTGAATTTTATATCGCACTTTTTAACATAGATAATTTGAGACAATTTATGAAAGCATGCTTGAAAACTTGACAAAATGTGTTTGATAGGGCTTCCATCTTGTTATTCAGTATAATTAATAATTTACATATATGATACAAAAAGCTTTTATGCAGATAACAAACAGCAATAAGTACAAAATTTTACTCTAGGTTGCTGAGGTTCGATAACAAATGTATTTTTTTTTAAATAACCATACGCATCTTTCATACTTTTGAGTTCCTATGTCTAATTCTTGAGTTCCAAAAGTATTCTCGATATTTATTAAATTACAACTTAAGTAAAATTCAAAAACTGCAATGTTACAAAAATTGGACAGTCTAAAAGATTTTAAAATAGTCACTTAATAGTTTCAGATGTTGTGATCAAAGCCACCCGCCCCCTCCCCTAACTGTTTGAAAGAGTTGAAAAAATCTAATAACAGTTTTAGGTCAATGCTATGCTAAAAAAATACGATACATTGAAGATATCTATAAATTTTAGAATTAAAAAAATACTCATTTATAATGTTTACAATAAATATTAAAAAACTTCTTAATATATTTCACGCTGACAAATAAAAAAATTTGTAAATTATGACGAAACTATATAAAAAAATAGTTAAGTGCATGACTTTGGGCTACCGGGCAGTGTCTCCAATCTTTGGAACTTTCTAAACTGCGCCTGCGTCGCCCCGACATCCCGATTAGTCAATGATAGAGCGCTTATTTTGAATTAGGTAAGTATTCAGATTTAATATGTATGACAATTAATGATTGGAAAATGCATCCAAAGTGATTTATGATTCCTAAATTATAATTTTAGAGTAAGAAATGAAAAAATACTGTGACTTTCATGCAAAACCGTTATTAATTCTGACTTTAGAGAAAAAAGATTATTTCTTAAATGTAGCATTTTAATGTTTTAAAACGTTAATAAAAGGGCACGAAGAAGTTTTAGTTTTAAGCAAAAAATATTAGATTCCATTGTTTATATATGATTGTAATATTTTCTATACAATATTGCATATTTTATAATATTCATACAATAATTAATCAGTAATTGCAATTCAGGTGTTTTTAAGTAATTAAAAAAATTTATGATATAACAATTATCAGTGCAGCAATTAATCATTCTCAATTTATTTTCGGTAATTTTAGTAATTTTATTTTAAGTGACTATATCAGAAATAAACAAAAATTTAATACTAAAATTCGACAGATAGAAAATTAATCATTGGAACAAACAAAAATGATTTATTTCTCTGAACTCATAATTCATAACCTCTTTTTTATTTAAAATCGAATTCTTTATCTGCCACTCCAAAATCTTATTTCAGGATCACAAAAATTCTATTTAAGCATTTTTCAATCATTATTTATTATAACTATTTATTCTCAATATTTATGTAATTTAAAATCAGCGCGCTAACAGTGACCAATCGGGTTGTTGGCGCGACGCAAGCGCAGGTTAAAAAGTTTCCAGATGATGGATTCAATGCGATGGATCAACGGAATCTCGGGACGCTTAGGTGGACGGAACACCCGCTATCGCACTTTTAGTATCAACGTCTGCGAAACCATGCCAAAATACTCCAAATAGGGAACTATGTAAGCGGAACGCCTACTCTACTACAACCACAACAAGCCGGTAACAGGAAACAATCATTTCAACTATATTTGTATGCAAGGAGAACTCAATCGATCAAATACCTTTTGAGTTATCTTCCTGGAAATTATGAAAAATATGAAACCAAGAAAAACGCGTTTAAAGATTAACATATTAAAAAAGGCAGCATCGGCAGGCTAGCGCAAGGCGCGCGGGCGCTTTTTAGGGGTGAAAGAATATATCTGCGACTCTGAGACTTATACAGCGTATTTTTGAGATGAAAAGCTTCGTCGGGAGAACCTGCTCATCGATAGATGTGTCTGCAAAGATGGTGCATCCTACCAGCGTGACCTATCGATGGCCTGGACTGATTACCGGAAAGTTTTCGATTCGACTTCCCATAGACTTATCATCTGTGTTTTGGAAAACTTAAAGGTTCATCCGAAAATTGTGAGGTTCATAGAAAGATTAATGGCGTTTTAGAAAACCAGATTTACTATCTCATGGTGTCTTTCAGGGCGACGCCCTGAGCCCACTTATCTTTCGCCTCACATTATTTCCACTATCTCTAGCACTTCGCCATTCGGACGGGTGATTTTGCAGCAAACCTGCAGAACGAAAGTACATGGTCACTCATGTATTTTACATGAACGATCTTAAAATCTATAATTGATAGTACAGAGGTCGAATTCTCCGGAAAAATGTCCACGAAGCTCGTCATCCATTTCAGCCAGATCTTTAGGCTTGAGAGAAACCTTGGTGTTGATGTTTCTCCGGGTCGTAAAGCATTGTTCTTCATCTATTGTATGCCTGCCTGCGGTTGGTCTCATTGTCGCCTTTATTCCTCTGTTGCCGGCTTGTTCTAGCTGTGGTAGAGTAGGCGTTCTGCTTACATAGCCCCTTTTACGGAGTAGTTCAACATGGTTTCGCAGACGTTCCTGCGAAAAGTGCGATTGCTCCGAGTGTTTCTCGCACCACAGAGCATGCAGCCGTGCCATGTAACCCCGTTCAGGGGCCACACTCGCATCGTAGCACTCTAGAAAGTCGTGATTCAGTCGCTCCGTCCACCCAAAGGTTGCGAGATCCCGCCGATCCATCGCATTGAATCCATTTTCATTGGCTCCCCCAGCTCTAGATTGGTCGTCATTGTTGGCCGACCTATTGTCGGGAGCCCTGCGCGTTCTGTTGTTTTGAACCGCACTTACTACAACTATGTTTGGTGTTGTCATTGTTGTTCCCACGAGAAGCTAGGGAAAGGGGTTCGTCCATCTTTGTAGAGCCCCGCATGCAAGGATAAGGCTGCGTACTCTGAGAGGTCGCCCGGTATCCCAGAGTCACCATTCTAGACACCTCACCCAGGTGCCGTTCAGATTTCGGCACGGTTTTCACACCTCCGCTTGGGGGTTAATTCCTTCGGGACCACCCCTGGACAATTGTCCGCGACTGCCTATTTATTTTTGTAACCATATCCAG
>NC_046662.1:49819110-49832035 GCF_010883055.1 Belonocnema kinseyi | reverse complement strand
AAGAGTAGTCCGAAACTTTAAACTATGATGCAATTTTCTTTGACCTTAAAATAAGCTTTAGTTTTACAAACTTTAAGAACAGAAATTCCTACTATACCAAAATATGATTGACAGCAAAAAAATTATATTTTGTTTTAAAATTAAACAAAGCGTGTGCTGCTATGTATTTACTAAAAAATAAGTTTTTGTAAGTGGAGGGGCCGGTTTTCAAATTTATGAAACATATAACACGTGTTTCGCGAATGACCTATAACAATCCTTCTATAAGATGTAGGTGGGCCATGAAAATATGGAAATAATTATTGTGGTTTTTCCTAATTTCGAGTGGCTAATTTCGAAACTGGAAACAAAAAATGTTGCTTAATTCATAAGCTTACACACAAATTCAGTTTCAGTTAAAGTGCAGTGAAAATAATTGTCACATTTTTGTGTATAATAAAACTAAAAAAAGTGTAAGATTTATCATTGTAAAATTTAATTATTCAACCAAAGCTAGACATATTTAGAAAAATTAAAGTTTCTGTTTGGCGTGAGCAAAAGTACAACTTTATTCTCAAATATTAATAAAAAGTTGAATTTTTACAACAACCGAACATTTCCATTTTTAAATAACTGCATTGCATTATTTAAATTTTTATGTTTGAAATACCAAAACTTACCGCAATTAATTAATTTTTGCTACTTCAATCAAAAATTGGATCTTCTTTTTAGAGTTTCGCAGGAAACCCTTATGCAGTCGCTAAAATGGCTGTCCATCCATTACCAGGTCCAGCACCAAACCTTTAAGGGTTTTTGCATGGACAAGTCTCTCATGTTTCTAATATGAGTAAAAAGACTAAGAACTTTGAATTAAATGATTGGCATAGAGTTCCTATACAAGAACATGACAATTTCGCTCAGATGATTAAAAAATTCTTAAAAATGACTCAAAGGACCCCATACACATTTATGAAAAATACGCTTCTGTTTGAATTGGCTGAAACTGTGGTATAATGTTGTTTATAATATTTTAGTTAAATAAAGTCCTTTGACACTGAATCCAAAAAATCCAGGTTTCAAGATAGAAGAGACAAAATGTTACTTTTCATCGACACGATAGAAGTTGCACGGACCCTCGAGGACTGTTTAGCAATGATTGGATAAAGTTTTTTGCAATTTTTACCATTCTACGAATCGAATAGAAATATACTTTTATCATTGAATGATGGGAGAAACACTTGTGGGAACCTCGTCTTCACGAGGATAAACGTTACCTTACTTGAATTCGAAGCTTAAATAATGGCATTGTAAAACTAGAACAAATCTCTCTGCGCTTTTGCTTAGAATCTCCCATCTTCTTCTTGCAAAACAATGAATGGGGATGATAAAAAAATACCAGTTTGATCAAGTGAAGACTGTATTGTGTAGCTGTGAGTCATGGAATGAATTGATTATATCACTGCTTCAAAATTTTTTTTGCCTTAAACGCAAGCGTACGTCCTGTTTACATTTCCGAATTGAAATCTGACAGATCAAAATTCATTACATACTCTTCTCCAACCAACGAAATGTCATGTTTGAGATTTTCCGCGAATTCATTGGCATCTTTTTCCAGCTCGTAATTCAAACCCAACTGGTTAGAGATACGAATATTTGTCGAATATTTGTCCTCACACTCCTCATGCTCCTTGCATTCACAATGCATCATGACCGAAATAAATGCTCGTTTTATTCTGCATAACAATAATCTGTTTTAAAGAAATATTGACATGCTTTACAATCTGTCTGAGTAATGTTCAATCAATCAACTTCAAGGCGAAAACTAAATTGATGGAAAAAGCAGATTGCCAGCGTAGGAACTCGGTTGAAAAGCCCAAAGAAAATTTTTGATTATACTTTCAATCAATCCAAAGCTGTTCAGAAATTAATGGTGTTTCTTTAACGCTGAATCTAGCCAAAAGCGGTGCTAAATAGGTACACAAATTTATACGAAAGCAGCGAATTGTTTCAAGAAAAGAAAAGTTCCTCACGTGTTGATTTATTCTAGTTCGAGGAAAGCAACACTCCTACAACACAAAGTGAGACGCCATTTTGGATTCGAAATCTTGAATTTTTTGATTAAGATCACAAAGGACCCCGCACATTTTTTATGAAAAAGTGCTCTCAGTTAATTTGGTTGAAGTTTTTACATGTTTTGTATTTTAACGATCTAAGACTTGTTATTCAACTCAACGCAAGGAGTATTTCAGACATCGACATAAAAGTACAGATTAAACGATAATCTCGTCTTCAAATTTTTTTTTGCTAGCCGAGCTAGTAGGACCAATACCCGGTAATACTGAATTCAGCGGGCCTTATTTCGGAACCCGGAATTTTTAAACTTAGCGCCCAAACTTTTTGGATTTTTAATTACACGATTGATTCCAGTGCAAACGTAAAAACGACCCTTTACGTTTGAAGTTTAGCCGCAATTTTTAGTCCACCATCTTGAATTTTGAAATTTTCACCTTAAATTTGAATTGTGTGACATCAAAAATCCCTAATAAGCATTTCAACTTTCAATTCACTCGATTGATTCCAATCTAAAGGTGAAAACCTCCTTTTATATAGAGATTTGCAAGCATTATCATTAGTGTTATTTTATAGAGAGAATATATTAGCCATTTTTTATCTGAGCAGCGGTTCACTACCCCCAATCTTAATGTTTTCTTCTGGGGTTTGTTTATTTATTGCAAAATATAGAAAAGTTATAATTTATATATGAAAATAGTAGAAGACTTTTATAGATATTTTATAGATGTTTATTGATGTCAATAAGGTAACATTTGTACTTTATATTGATTTTGCACGTCTGCTTTCAGGTTCATTGCGAGGGACTTCTGGAGCTCTGCCTGAAGTTTCTTTTGCTCTAGCAGCCTCTGCATCATGAACGAGTTTATTTAGGCATGCCTTAATACTAGCAATAGTCGGCTTTACTAAGCCTTTTAATTCAGCCATTTCGTTACGACAGCACCTTTTTGCAACCTGTAAACAACAAAATTATATATTTTTACATTTTCATAAGAGAAGGTATTAGATTTTTGGATAGTTTAACCTCTCCCCTTTTTTTGATCAAATTTCCCGGTTTTGAGATCCCCTGTACCAGAAAAACAGCTAGTCAGTCATTTTGGATTATATTAAAAAGTTAGAGAACTTTTTAAATTGTTGAGATCACTTTTTTCGAGATTTCAAATTATAGGATTTTCAGAATCAAAAAAAAAAACAAAAATGAATATTTTAAGCCAAATAACATACGACATAAAAAAATTAGAGATAACAAATACGTTGCTTTTTTCAAACCCTACATAGTTATTGTCGCAGCTTTTTGATTTTTCGTGAAAAATCAAGAATTCAAATTTTAATGGTAAATAATAATTAAAGATTGAAAATTTCATTCCGCCGTCAATCTATACAAGAAAAAAAAAGATGAAAATACGAAAATTATGCAACCGAGACAAAGTATTTGTATCCATATAACACACTGTCACATTTATGGGCCAACCTTCCATAATGTTTGAAGAAAAATTTCTTCCTTGACACTTGTTTCGTAAATGTATAAAGTATGGTGAAATTCATGCAACAATTTTTTCCGCGTAGTTTTTACATTAAATTGATAAATATATTCAAATGGAATGGAAAAGAGAACATATTGGGTTTGAAATGGATGATAAAGAAACAAATATTAATTTACCTCTGGATCCGTACTTTTAAGAGCGTCTTCAAAACACAGATCGCATTGGTCATATAACTGGCGATACTTTCTAAAAAATAGATCAGCTTCATCAATATCTAAACACCTTCGATGGTCAATATATACTCCTTGTCTCAGCATAGCCTTATATTCATCCTTATGAGAAAGGAAAATAGAAAGATTAAATGTGTTAAATTTTTTTTTAATATTTGGGGAGTAGGAATTATTTTTTTCAACTGACTGTACTAGTCTGCCAGACTTTATTGTAGATTCCCAGCATTTCATATAAAACTTTGCTACGTAAAGCTTCCACGTCATCTATTCCCCATGCGTAAACTGCCTGTAAAGTTAAAAAGAAATGATAAATTTGGTAAGAAAATATTATATTATGAATTATACCGCTCAGGTTTTAAGGAATACGGTGTGAGTATATAGTTACAAATGAATAATTCAACGCAATAATGGTTAAATTGAAATAATTTGTGGGTTACTTACTTGGAACGCACAAAAGGCCAATAGACAGACAGTCGCACACTTCATGATCGGATAATTCGTTTCATATTTCATTTCGCAAAAAGACGAGACAGAATCACTATATCTCATTTCGAAAGTCGGCCTTTTTATACTGAAAGCTTAGCATACGTGGAATGATAATTAAATGACGCAAGAGCATTTCATCTTAGAGTAGTTGGGCTAAATTGCTAAATTATCGTTATTTGTAGCACTGACAGAGATAAAGGTGAATAAATAAAAATTTTGTTATTTTAATCGAATCTGTGTTTGAACTGTGGATATATAAGGTTATGCTTTGTCATATTGTAAAATTAAAAAAGAAAAAAGATTATTTTTTGATAGAACAGCTGATTAATTTTAGAGAAAAATTATTTTAACCGTATGCTTAACCTTGCGTCCGAGTAAAATTTCTATTAATTCACACCAAGCGAATATTTTTCATATTGATTTTCTCAATTATACGGGCTGCAAAGAAGTTATAATAAATGAATGGCTGGTATCCAAAAAAGGGTAACCCACATTTTTATTTTTCACAGAGGGCAGGAAAAACGTTTGTATTTTTTAATTTTTATACTTTACCTTTTGAGGACGGGGTTGGTCGAAATATCGACCACGCAATGCACACTAACTATTTGATGTTTTCGGGAAAAATTTGGTGCGCAAAGGTAAAGGTTAAACAACAACAATTAATTTTGTGTTGAGTAGCCACTCTACTTACACTGTGTAGAAACTTCCATTCATTATTTACAAAACTGTGGATTTTATGAGCGTTTTCGTACCTCGATGGGGTAATTCCTGAAAGGAATTACCCTGAAAATTACGAAAAGGAATTACGCCTGAAAGGAATAAACCACTTATCGAGCGTCCTTTATTTTCATATTAATTAAAGAATAACTTTGTTGGTTCATCATTAGAATCATTTCATATTAGAAACTTGTAAGTTATCAAATGTGTTTACAGCTTTTAGTCATTTTTCTGTAATAAGTAAAATTATTTAATTAAAAAAGTTTTTATTCAAAACAGTTTCTTTTAATCATTGGATACGAAAAATCTTTTCACGATCTGAGGTAATGAATGCTGTATGTATTTAATGAATGCTGTAATGAACTTCAGAAAAAGAAGCATATAAATAAAAATTATTAGGTATTAATTTTATTTTTATTTTCCGAAAAAATGTCAACCAATCCGAGGATGCGGGTTTGTGCGTTTGACTTTCGGTTTCTTTTACCCTTTACCACTTCGACGCGGGTCATGGTGCTTTTAATACGGTTGCATTTTTCTCAGCCACTTTTGAAGGTAAAAAGGTAAATATTTCACCAAAATGTTTAGAAAACTGTGCTGAACTATCAACATCTTATGCAGAAACAAAAAAATATCTAAAGAATATATGTAGAAAGCGAGAAATTGAGAGGTAATCATCTGACATGATAATCGTCAATAGGCATTATAAAAAATTAAAATGAATTTAGGATTTCTTTTAACTTCCATGGACGAGGATTTCGTCAGAGAATTGAAAAAAGTGAAATGTTTTCTCACTTGTTCTGCCAGATACATTAAAACGTTGATTTTCATATTCACTATTATTGGCTCCAAGTCTACAGAAATATTGAAAAATTGAATTTGTTATGATAAGTGCAATCCTGTGAAATAGTCAATGAATGAACGTGACATTAAAATTAACACGAGAACGATTTAGTTTTGCCTGATTTTCTAATGCAGCAAATATATCATAAGAGTAATTGCTAGCAAGCAACGTTTTCCCCCAAAAACTGCTCTGATCCGGGTTGCTGATCAATCTCTCTAGCGATCATCCTATGTGACCCATTTTTGTCGTGATCTGCCTCTGGACACACAGCTATTTACTTTAGCTTATCATAATTGTTTTGTTAGTCGCTTATCTTTCATTCTCTCAACATTTCTGAACCATCTCAAAACGTTTCATTCATATATTCCAACCAGTCCCTTCTCTACACCACATTCTTTAAAGACTACCTACCATGTTTTGAGTTCCTGATTATATCGCTAACTTCAGAAACACATACTCTCTTAATTGGGTTTTCTAACGTTTCGTGATTAAATTGCAGCCGTAGTGCGCGCGTGCTGTACCTTCTAAAAATTAATTCAAAGAGTCTTTAAAACTTCTATTATCCCGTCTATTTCATATAGAATTTACCCTTGCTATTTCTGATGCGGAAAATTTATGTACTATTACTTGCTTTCATTTCTGTATAAAGAGGTTTGTTGCTTCCTTCAAAGTCGCTTTGCATTTTCTTCGCTTCTTCTGTTTGTGATTTTATTTTTATGTGCCTTTTCTAGTTGTTTAACTTTCCCCTTTTTTGGTCTATAATTATTTTCGAGTCTACTTCTTTCCCCATAGCTAAGACTGATAATCAACTTTCCGTAATACGCTTTTCTCTTTGCTTAGGTGGCATGATAGATTGAGCCGAGCAGCAAGCGGGTCTCAAATCAGGGTTTAACTTAATTTAATAATATAGTCATGTTGTTATAATTAACTGGAACGACCGACAAAACGGGGAAAATAAGCTAAATATTTTCGCACTTTTATATTCTTGAGATATTTTATCCACTTTAATTATAGTTATTTTTTCGTAAATACGTAATTTAATAATATTTGACCAAATTTATTAATTTAAATTTTTTCGTTTATGATGTAAGTTCTCAAAATATTAGGAATGATATTAGGCTAAATTTGTTAATTTTAATTTTATGTTTACAAATGATTTTTTTTTAATGGAACGAGATGTTTCAAAGAAAGAAAAAGCGGTGTGCCCCACCGCTTCACTGCGACTCTATTGTCGGAGGTCCAAGCCAATCAGTGAGACAGCAGCTGCTCCCTACTTAGCTCGAGCTCTCGTGCCACGAAACATAAATACCGGTTTGCGCTGAACAATCGTCACTAGGCTTGGGAATCGATCGGTGAGAATCGATTCTTCGATTCCGACGAGATCGTCGATTCCTAGGAATCGAAGAATCGGCGGTATGAATCAATTCTTCGAAGAATCGATTGCGACCCCCCCCCCCCCCACCCTCCTTAAGATTAACCAAGTTTTTTGCATTCTAATTTTCATCCTTCTTGAATCACTAATTAAGTTTTTTCTAATATTTGTGTGCAATTTATAAAAACTATCTATTTAATTTCCATAGTTGGTAATTATACCCGGTTTGAATCGCGCGTTAACAGCGACCAATGAGGGCTGCTACGACAGGCAAGCGCAGTAGCACAACATGCCAAAGTTGAGATCACTGACGCAAATTCGCAAACTAATCTAATCTTAGGGTGGAATCCTGTACAGGCGCAACATGCAAAACATAAAATGAAAATGAACAGCACCGTCGGCACTCTGGCTGCTCTGTGATTCGCTAGAATCGAAGTCGATTCCGACGATTTCAGCAAAAAATCGATTTTTGGAATCGATTCTTCGAAGGAATCGGAATCGAACTGGGTATCCCTTATCGTCACT
Organism: Belonocnema kinseyi; assembly: GCF_010883055.1. NCBI lineage: Eukaryota > Metazoa > Arthropoda > Insecta > Hymenoptera > Cynipidae > Belonocnema > Belonocnema kinseyi. The sequence continues at coordinate 49,824,331 of NC_046662.1, read as the reverse complement.
CACGCTTAAACTTTCGTTTGGATCACCTCGCCCTGACGACCACTCTTTGCAATGTACCCTTTTGAGAATTATAAAAATTTGAATCAATTTCAGTTTTCTCTCTCCTCTTCTCTTTCCTAGTAGCCGGTTCGCTATGAGTAAATCCACTAAACTCTTTCCTTAACCCTCTCTTCCTTTAGCTTTCAGGCCGGTATTACTCTCTCTCTTTTCCGGTCAGTATACTCTCAGTACCTCCGTCAAAATCTTCCTCCTTCCGGCCGGTACGCTCGCAGTTGCTCTGCCAAACTCTTTTTCTCTTCTAGGCAAACTTTACCCACGGACGGGTTACAGGCTTAGCGCTATCTCCTCTCCAGCCAAGGGGAAAAAAGGATCGACCAATATCTTCCGACAAGTCGAAAAGAAGGGCCAAAATTTATGCAATAGTTGGACAACTTCCCTCTACGGAACAACACTAGTTTACCCGTTCTCGCTCCCCCCACGAATCAAACGACGGTTCTGGAGCCGGCTGAGCTTCAGAACGTCCACCCGGCCACAGGAACTTCAGAAGCTACAGTTTCACAGGAATCAGCTCACAGAAACCGGTTCGCGCTATACAGTCGCCATCCGGTCTAGCACCATTCCAACTACATCGCAGGGTCACCACATCGATCTTCTCAATTTAATTTCCTCAGTCCCTTGATTAAGTCTGGCAACTCACAAACAGAACTCCGGCTTATACCAAATTTTCCAATATATTAATTGGAAGTTCATTTCCGAAATGTAAGGTAAAGCTACACTACATACAATACCACTTTTGAGTTTACAAAATAAAAGTGTCTTTTATGCCGATAAGTTCTAAATCCTTTCTATGGTTATTACGATAACAAGTATGTTTACAATAATAGCTACCGATTTGGGACGGAATTCATAGAATGATGTAAAATCATAGAATTCAGGTAACTCACGAAATTCAAGAAATTAATTAAATCACTGTAAAAAAATAATTTTAATGTCCCAGCTCACCGTTTAGCTTGATTTCGTCTTCCAAGAAAACATAGCTGTTTCACCTAGATTTCTTGCTGCTTTAGCTCAATTTTATATCTGAAAATATTCTATGTAAAATATCTAGATAATTTCCAGATGGAAAATTGTTCTGAAACAGCTATAAATCTAGGTGAAACAGTTATATTTTCTTGGAAGATGAATTCCAGCTAAACGGTTAGCTGGGACAGGTGAAACATTTTTTGATTAATTAATGGAACTCACAAAACTCATGAAAATCACCAAATTGACAAAACTGAATAAAAACAAGGAATTCTGTGAATTGACGGAATTCAAGGAATTCATTGCATTTTCGGTTACTGTGTGCCTGACTATTTACGTACTCCTTCACTTACTACATTTTTTACAGTATTAAAGGGCTGGTATATTGATTGGCATTTTTTAGGCTCAGATTTTAAATTATGATTATTTTATTTAATGCACTTAAATTACCAATCAGTTTCTACTTTACCGATTGTAGTGGATTTACCACAGTTAGGTCCTTTAGGTTAGTAGGTTTCGCCGAAATAAAATGGGTTGTGTCTATTTAGCAGTTGTAACCAAATTTTAACTTTGTGGACCCAACAATTGAATTCTGCATTGCAGACCTTGTCCAATTTTCAAACAAAAATATTGAATAGCCTTTAAGAAAAAAATTCCCAAAGTTCCTGTCAATTTTTCGCCATCTATACGCACCTACCCCCTTAAGCCATCGAATGTTGTAAAATTTCTTACTCTAATACATTTTCTTTCTGCGTCATCCATACAAAATTTTAACGAATTCCACAAACAATGCAGTCTTACGCAATTCGCGTAATTTATTCTTGCCTAATAATTTACATTTTTTAAAATTGTAACCGTAAAACATAATAAGAAGTTGCTTGATATTTATGATAAACTTTTTTAATGATTAATTATTTGTATTAATAAAATTGTCGATATCTTTAAAGTATCGTATTTTTTTGGACATAGCGTTGATCCAAAACTGTAATAAGGTTTTTTTGAAATCTTTCGAGCAGAGGGAGGAGGGCTTCGACCAAGACATCTGAAACTATTATTAAAACTGTTTAAAAAAATTTAAACTGTCCGATTTTGTATCTTTAACGTTCTTGACTTTTATTTAAATTGTAATTTTGTAAAACTCAAGAACACTTTTGGAACTAAAGAAATATGCAAAGAAAATCGAGTTTGTGAAAAGACTTACCCACTGTAAAGTGCGTAAAGCTATTTTTATACGTATATTTATTTTTAAACCTCAGCAAGTTAGATTTAAATTTCTCACGGATTGCTATTTGTTATTTGCATTAATGATTCTCTTATCATGAATGGAGAATTGTTATCAATAATAAGAAATAACAAGGTGGATGTTCTTTCAAACATATTTTCTCAAGTTTTGTGTTATACTTTTTAAAATCATCTCAAATTTTCTATGTTTAGAAATGCGAATTAATATAATTGGTTTAAAATAATTACATAACTAGACTTCACCTTATATGGCAAAATCAATTTTAAAAATTCAGCAATAATATAAAATACTCTAATGTAGAAGCAAAGACGGATCGACTTCTTTAAACAGTTGAAATGGTACGTAAATATTCGTTACGCAATTACGTAATCTTTCTTTATTCTTTTTGTCTCGTCTTGAACGAGAACGAAGACAAACAGTGTCACGACTTCTTGAGATGAAAATGAATATTTTCTGTAGCATGATGTTTTAAATATATATTTTGACATTTAATAAATGCATTTATTCAATAAATTGTTTAAGGATTACAATAACTTGTGAATAATATTCAATTCCATAATCATTTCTCCTTTCACCGAAAAAAATGTTAACAATAAGAGAATCATAACTAGATAAAAGACCTTGCGAAAGCATTGCAAATAATGGCAACATTCTTCTACAGATTTGTCGAAAATTTGTATTATATATTCTAGTGATGTCAAAATGAATTTACAACCATTTATTTTAAACTTCAAACAGAGAGTAGTATTCTCAACTAATAAAAATCAATTCTAAATAAAAATGTGAAATTGAATATTTGTACCAAAGAAAATGTTACCTAAAAATAAAAAACAGCTAAATTTAATTGATAAAGTAGAATTTGCAACAACAACAAAATTGGAATCCTCAAACAAAAATAAATAAATTTCTAACCAAATATTTGTGACTTGAAACAATCAAAATGCAGTTTTTACCAAAATAGATGAATTTTCAACCCAAAAAGACAAATTTCTAACAAAAAAATATGACTCTACAACAAAATTTTTGGATATTTAACTGGAAGAGATCAATTTCCAATTCAAAATATCGGTTTAAAAGAAATGAAATTGTTACGTTTTTAATTTAAAAAGTAACTGCTAACTAAAATTATTATTCATAAAGAAATTAATTTTCGACAAAAGAGTTACACATTCAACCCAAGAGATGGTATTTCAACGAAGGAGATTACCGTTCCCAAAATAGAATAGTTAAATTTCGACCAAAAAAATGAAACTTCTACGGAAAATTTAATTTTTAACGAAGAAGTTCAACTTTTAATCAAGCAGTTGAATTTTCGACCGAAAGAAACTTTTTAACCAAATAATCGAAAATACAACAGAATAGTATAATTTCTGACTAAAAATAGTTGGATTTTTATATTATCATTCATGAGAGTGTTATGGAATCGTCGAAATTTTCGATCTCTGGTTTTAACGGATCTTTATGTTGTGGCATTCCCGGAGTCAGAAAATCATAAAATTTTGTCAGTATCTGCCTGTCTACATGTCTATCTATCTGTCTGTATGTCTGTATGTATGGCTACCTAGTTTTGCCCCATTGAGTCAGATCGAATCAGGAAGATATTTTTAAACAGAATTAAGAAATTTAGAGCGTTTTCAAAATTTAAATTTTTTAAATTTTGGAAATGTTGGTGAAAGTTCTTATACGTGTGTAAAAGATTAGCAAATTTTTAAAACGTTCAGGAAAATACAAAAAAAAATATTTTTCTGATAGATTGGAAAATTTCATTTAAAATCCTTCTCTAGATATCAAATATATTTAGAAACTATTTTAATTATATTTTTTGATAAGATAAAACTAGAAGAAGTTAGAGCTTTTTCAACATTTGGAAAAAAAATTTGTTTTGAGTTTAAAAAATATTTGTTAAATTTTCTGGTATACGGAAAAAGAATTGCAAACGATCGTAATGATATTTTCAAAGTGAATGAAAATTAAAACTGTTATATGATTTTCAACATTTTCAGAATTTTCAACAACAATGAAAAATGTTGTATAGGTTAAGAAATATTAATCGGAAACGTTGTATCATTTTCAAAAATATGCAATTTTTGTCTTTAAGAGATCTGTAAGTTTAAAGCGATGTTGTTAGTAGATATGAACAAGGTTTACAAATGACAACTGACAAATGACAAATGGACACAAATTATCGAGCGCGAAGCGCGAGTTTCGTAATGAGAATGTACTCTTTAAAGCCATAGGTGCTTTGGAAACCTTCTTTAATAACAAATCGCATTAAACGTACGAAAATGAGCTTGAAACGCGAGAGCGTATCCGTGCGCTCTAGGCGCGCGTTAACAGAGCGCTAAGACCGTAACTCCCCCCTCAAAATAGTAACGTAGTTTATAAACGATCCCTAAGCCAAATTAAAAAAATTTCCAGGTATTTTAAAGTAAAAAAAATACCAAAAACTTCTCAGGTTTTTCAGAATTTCTAGGATGCTAAAAAATAAAATCTTTTTTGATAACAGGGGAAAAGATGAATTCATTGAAACAGGAGAAAAGAGGGAAATCTGGATAAAATGTGAAGTCTGTATTTAGATACTTTACTTGTAAACTCTCTAATTAAAATTTTTTTCAAATAATCAGAAAAATTGTTATTGACACTTCTCTCCTACAGCGCGATTCGTTGAAATAGACTGTAAATTAGTAATTTTTAAACAACGACAGGAACGTTGAATCTCGTTTTACATATTTTCAGATTGAAATATTTCTATCCCTATTATATATACCAGGTGTGTACATATGAAACCGGTATTGCCATTTAGCGGCCAGTAGGCACACTTGTAGGCACTGTCGGAACTTACCATTGTCGAACCTTACGGAGAGCATGCTCTTGGTCGAACGCAGTGTAATGAGTGGTTTAACAAGTTCAAAAGTGGCAATTTTGATGTGAGAGACGCCGACCGCGGCAAACCAC
>NC_046662.1:49816799-49819010 GCF_010883055.1 Belonocnema kinseyi | reverse complement strand
TAATGTAATAATTAAAAATTTGTTATAAGGACAACTGCAGGATTTCACTGGGAGCGGGTGCTAATCTAAAAATTGCACCCGCTTCCAGCGATATCCCGGTAAAATTTCAGCCACAACAACGTCTCACGACCGTAAGATAGGTGGTTACAGTCTGTAACGGAGTCAATACGACGATCCAGCAAAAGCCTCGCGCAACCTAAGAACACGGAGCGACCCAAGGACTACTGCCTTCTGCATTTTTCCCGCAAGTGTCTCAGTATATTGTTGACACCCAGGGATGATTTTTAAGCCATGAGCAAGTGAAAGCTTAGTACCTCCAAGAGCGTCGATGATAAGGACGATTAGTTTAACAGAATATTCCGAGTACAATCGTTGCAACTCCCTTATAAGGTCTCGATACCTCTCTTTCTTTTCATTTTCCTTGGCTATGATGTTTTTGTCAGCTGGTGCCGAAAATTCGATAACGAACATGATTCGCTTCTCGAAGTCAAGAAGAACCATGTCAAGCTTCGAGTGAGCAACAGAAAAATTGTCGAGAATATAAAGTTCCAGTATATGTGGCTTTTCCCATTTTCGACAATTGACTCGATTTCACTAGGAGAATTTAGAGGAGCGATATTAAGTTTAATGCCGTAAGAGTGACAGAGATGGTAATAAAGCTCTCTTAGTGCCGCATTGTGTCTTTGAATGTAGGTCGTTTCCGCGTGAGTTAGACTACTAGATAGTATGTAAGCTAAATGCTCAAGGTGTGCATGGCACGCCCTGCAGCTATCAACAGAAATGTCTTGGCTCAAAATGTGGCGACGGTATGTTAAGGTGGAAATGACACCGTATTGGCATGCAAAAATGAAACCCTCCGTACCAGACTTCAATCCGGGCGATTTCAGGAAAGCAAAAGTTGGCTCACAAGACATTGACTGATCCTTCACATTTCTGTGGAAGATACCGTGCATCCTCTTATCGAGGAGCTGTTCACGGAAGTTTTTCTCTTGTGCTGTATCGAGAATAATCCTGTTGTGAAGACATTAAACACTCAATATTTTGCGACCACCTTGGCAGCGTGAGATGTACAGTCGCGGAATGGAAGACTTAAGATGCATGCTTTTGTTCATGTGCATAACCTTTCTTGTCCCGATATCAAGAGATCTGAGCTCGTTCTTCGTCCATGGAACTACTCCAAATGAATAGAGTACTACCGGGACGACCAGCATGTTCGTTGCAGATACTTTGTTCCTCGCCGATAGTTCGGAAAACCAAATCTGCCGGATGAGACGTTTGTATCTGCTTCGGAGAGTATCCTTTATAGATGTCACATCCTGAATGCGATTTTGTGGCACGCCCAGGTATGTATAAGTCGCTCCAGATCAAATGTGTCATATAGCTCTTCTATCAACGAGCTCAGGATCTCAGGGATCGTCCATATAACATCGTCCATATAAGATTCATGAGTTACCTTGTAATTTCGATCTGCAGGTTTGCCGCACAAGTACCCGTCGGAATAGCAAAGTGCTAGAGATAGTGGCAATAATGTAAGGCAAAGCAGAAGTGGGCTCATGGTGTCGCCCTGAAAGACACCTCTGTGAAAGGTGACCTTCTTAGTTGTCACATGATTTTTCCAGATGAGATAGTAAATCTGGTTTTCCAAAGCGGCATCAATCTTTCTATGCACCTAACTATTTGCGGATGAACCTTTAAGCTTTCCAAAAGACAGATGATAAGTCTATGGGAGGTCGAATCGAAAGCTTTCTGATAATCAACCCAGGTCATCGGTAGGTCACGCTGGTAGAATGCTGCATCTTTGCAGACACATCTATCGATGAGCAGGTTCTCCCGACATACGGCTACGCCTTTCTTTGAGCCTCGTTGTTCATACATTTCTTGCCACACAGGTTCAATTGCCCGAACAATCCTATTATTTAGGATAGCTGTGAATATCTTATAAAGTGCGTTCAGATAAGTTATTGGCCTGTAATTTTTCGGTTTAGCTAAGTTGCCTATTTTCGGCAGGAGTACTCGTATTGTGCGCCCTTCCATCAACCACACCGAAATCGGCTCTTGTCGCTCTTGTCGGGAGCCCTGCGTGTTCTGTTGTTTTGAACCACATTTACCACAACTATGTTTGGTGTTGTCATTGTTGTTCCCACGAGAAGCTAGGGAAAGGGGTTCGTCCATCCTTGTAGAGCCCTGCATGCAAGGATAAGGCTGCTTACT
>NC_046662.1:49795153-49816699 GCF_010883055.1 Belonocnema kinseyi | reverse complement strand
AATATTTATGTAAAATTAAAAATGTTTCAGTTTAAAATAAACATAAGAAATTTCATCGTTTTATTTATATTTAATACAAGTTTTTAGAAAATGCATATTAAACATTTTACAGATATTCTATTGAAATATTAATGTATTTATTTCTTCGTTTATTCAAATTAAAATTATGGAAATAAAAATTTTGTTTTATTCATTTTTTATGGTTATTTATAAACCTACGAAAAAAGCAAATTTATAGTTAAAAAAATTAATTATTAAATAATTTTTAAACAAATCTTGCTTCGACAACAAATTAGTTTACCTTTTATGCAAGATGAACAATTTTCAAATGGCATAGTAGAACTTTCAAGGATATACACTATGTGCAAATAATCTTAAAAATCTCGTCTTTGAAATTATTTATAAAATCGACAAAAACAGGTTTATTATTAAATTCTACCAATCTTGACGGAAGCTTTCAAGCATTCTTTGAAAAATTATTTAAGTTAAAACTGTTCATATAACATTTCTATTTGGGTGAGAGGTATTTGAAAAATAAATTTAGAAACCATAGAGTTATCATTTTTATAAACATTCATAGTTTAAATTTTAGTAAGCACTGCCCTTCTTAAATTTTATTAAACTTATAAAAGCATTTAATATTTTTTCAACTTACTCGAATTTCTCTAAAAATGTAATTGTATTTAATTGGAACTAATAATTTATCTGTAGACAACACATACTATTTTTTTAAATCTTGGAAGTATAACGTTTATTAACGTTTAAAATTTCTAATTTTGCATTTTAACAGCATTTAATTTTAAAATTGATCAACTCAAAAGTGTAATTTTTAAAGATTGCCATATTTAAGAAATTGAAAATTTGACAGATTTGAAATAAAACATTAAAAATTCTTCACCAAAAATAGGAACGTATGGGGGTAAATAATTTTTAAATAGATATCTTAAAAATTATAAACTTTAATTTAAAATCGAAAAAAGCGAAATTTTTTAAAAAATTTGTAACACAATTTCATAATTCAAATTTTGGACATGCAATATTCAAACTCATTAATTTAATAGTAATACTTATTTTAAACTTAACTATTTCAGTATGTAATAAAGTCAATGTAAAATTCTAACAAATTTAAAAATTCCGAAGATGCATTGTACAATGAATATTTCTAAAGTAGCGCACCAATTTTCCAAGCCTCTCCCCAAATTAATATATAAAGAAAATAAAAAAATTAGCCTTGGAAAATGGCAAAACTAGACATTCAAAATTTAATTATTTTAGATTGTTTTATATCTTTATATTATTAATTGGCAATGCAATGTTTCCTCCGTGCTGCAGCGAGCGTGAAATGTAATCAGTATTTGAATAATGTAAAACTAAAAAGGTGAATTTTTATAACCAATAACGAATTTCAACAAAAAATTGTTTTTAAGAAAGTAGTTGAATTTTAATATTTTTTGTTGTTGAATTTTTCAAATTAAAAAGATAAGTTTTCAAAGAAAAATGGAATACATAAATTTTACAATAAAATAAAGATTTTTAAACTTATATGATGCACATTAAAATAAAAAAAAATGAATTTTTAAAAAGTAGGTAGGCTGTCAATCAAGGAGTTTAATTTTAAATCAAGAACAGTCAAACGATTAAAAAAGACACGGGTTCCCAACAAAATAATTGATTTTCTAAACAAAAAAGGTTTTTCAGTCCATAATTAGAAAAATGTAAACTAAATATAAAATTTTTGGGCGAAAAAGATGAATTTTCCTCAAAAGTGTCAAATTTTCAAACTAATAATATTAACTTTTAACAAAAAAATAAATTTTCAATCAAATGGTTGAATATTCTATCAAATCAGTTTAAGTTTTAAACCTTTTTATGACCTTTAACGAGAAAGTAAATTGTTCACCAAAAACATAACTTTTTAACAAAATCGTTCAATCTTTAACAAAATAATTAAATTTGTAACCAAATAATAAAACAATTATGCGATAAGGTTCTTGAAAACTGATGAAATATTTTGAAATTTATTGAAGTATTTAGAAATCCCATTGAATTCTTTCTAAAAAGCCTTAAAGTTTATGGAAGTTCCTTCAAATCTGTTTCCGAAATCCTTATAAATCTTTGATAACTTTTAAACTTTTTAAATTCTTTGACATTTTTTACCTTCGATTTTTTTTAATTCTTACGCAATCCCTTAAGACCTCATAATATCTTTCGAATTCTTTAAAATCTTATAAATTTTTTTACGGAATTTAAGGAAATTTCTAAAAGTCCATAAAGGTTCTTTGCCTGTCTGTATGTCTGTATGTATGTCTGTATGTATGGTTACTGAATGTTCTAGCCACGCTAAATTTTGATGGATTTGTCCAATCGAGTCCGCATTTCATAAACTTCTGAAGGTCCCCAAAATGAAGGATAAGTTCTTTAATCAGTTAGTTTCAACCAAAATTAAAAAATTGAGAGCATTTTCAAAATTTCGAAATTTTTTTTCTTTAAATTTGTTAAATTTTTGTCGAAGTTTCTTACAGTTGAGTGGAAGCCTTGCAAATTATCTAAATAAAATGTTCAAACTTGCGAGCGATTTTCTTTTTTTTGTGGTAATTGTTTTTGAATCGCGAAAAAAAAATAATAAACAAAATTTATCGTAGAAAAATCAGTGCATTTTCTGTTGTTCACAGTCTCAATAAAACTGATTTTTGTTGATTAAACGTTATCTCCACCGGGGTATCAATTAAGTAAAAATTAAAAGAAAATCACGCAATTTTCTTAATCATTCAGATGTTTTTGTTAAAACATTTTTTATCACCATTTTCGTATTATGTTTTATAATTTTTATAGTCATGCGAATACAAATTAAAGTTAGAGAATTCTTTTGTCCGTTTAAACAAGTTTCAATATTTATTAATTTTTTTTATATACGCACCTACTCGAGATTTTCCAGATATCTTTATTAACTATTTTATAATTTGGGTAAATACTTTGTATCTGATGATTAGTTTTCAAATATCTGACCTTTTAATAAGTTTCATGTAAGCTAAATAGCAATCATCTTCCGATATTTATGAATGATAAAAAATGGGAATTTAAACTTTAAGATTGTGTAAAATGCAGAAAAATCCTTTTTGGGCATGACTGAATTCCAATTATAGAGAAATTCTTCAAAGTTCATGTTTATAGAATTAAGTCCTATATCAAACAACCATTTTGTCAGGCAAAGAAAATAGAAATTTAATGCAGAAATTGTTTCGAGAATAAACTACAAAGATTCTTTCAAACAAAGAACGTACATAATGTCAGGCTCAGTCAATTATGTGAGTAATAAAGGGCGACATGTAGCGCCATCTGCGATGGGCAGGAGACCTACAGAAGCGTGCATGTGTTGGTCGCTACATATGTGTATGCCCTTTTGTTATATATATTGACTATTAAAATAATTCTAAAAAACGATAAATAAAGACAAAATTAAGAAAAAAAGCAACGCGAAATAAGAAATTAAAAATAAATAGTATTTTATTTTACATTTCTCATTTACTTCATTTTGCTTTTTACTTTTTGTTTTATATTTTCAATAGAAAAAGTTATTGAGTCACATATGCACCCCTCACTGCCTTTCAGTCCCGCGCAATTATTATAAAAATTCGTCGTGTCCCCCTTCGCAGTTAACCGAGCCAGCATAATGTTAACAGTTCCGAAATTGGCAATCAGGTTGCCGTGGTGAAGAAAGCTACTATATTACAAGCGACCAATACTCGAAATTTAATTTCTTCTAAAAGAGGCTCTTTCATCATGACATTTTTCAAAGGTTTCAATTTGAGAGATTAATTTTGTAACAATTTAAATTTAAAGCCAAACAATTTTTAATTCATTGATTTACGATTATACAATTTTTAGTGAATTCAATTAAAAATTGTGCAATGAAAAACGCTTGTAATTAAAAATTTTAATTGCATTTTTAAGGCTTTAAAAGTCTTTAAGGCCACGAGATGAGAATAACGGCTGATCAAGTCAGCCCTAAGATCAATATTTTCACCCATAGTGAAAAATAAAAGTTTAAATAACGCGGAAATTTTTTTCGGGAAATGTTAATAAATATTGAAGGATCATTCGTGGCCTTGCAAAGAGTTGGAGGAAGAAAAAAGTTTATTAATGCAAATAATGATTATCGACGGACACATTTAGTTTGTAGGTAATTATGCAATCTGTTTTACCCACAGACCCGTACAAGTTCGAAATCGTCTACTCGCTGCGCTAGTGCTGCTCTGAAATAGCTGATACCAGACTGATAGGTATGTCAGACCAAATATGTTCATTTGCATTTCAAGTGCAAACATTAGTTTTTGCATTATTTGTGCATAATGTTCGTGAGCGATTTCTGTTGGTGTGCCCCTCTTTGATTATTATAAAGTTCACAACTAGCCCATTGACAATATTGCAAATTGCTTGCAGCGTTTGACGACAGCACGGTCGGTATTTCCCCAAAATAGTAATTAAAAAAAGAAACTTTTTTCACTATTCTAATTATTTAAGACCTGAGACACATTCTTGCACTTCTATTTACCGTGCCGAATTTTTAACACGATGTCTCATTCCGTGTGGACGTAAGTTGGGAAAGGAAACTTCCACTGGTATTTTCTTCAGAAAAACTTTTTTCTCAAAATTTCCAGGTTGTTCACGTGACCCTCTCATCACATGGCCTTAATCTTTGAAATTATTTAACATTTTTATTTGGAATTTGTCTGATTTTTAAAACCTAAACCTAAAATTATTAAACATTTTGAAGCTAATTTTTAAAATATTCGTTAAATTTTTTTTAAATATCAACTGCTTTTAGTACCTATAAGCCTTTATAAAATGTTCAGTACAATAAATAGTCGAAGAGCGCATAATAGTAAAAAAACAAAAAATCCAGCGGGCACAAAATTTGGCGACGTCTTTACGACATCGTTACGACATCTTTACGAAAACTTTACGATATCTTATGTCCGTGTCGTCTCGGTGTCTTTACGATATCGTAAAGGCATCGTCAGATCATACGACTTATTTACGATATCGTAAAGACACCTTAACGACATTGACGTAGGATGTCGTAAAGTTGTCGTAAAGATGTCGTAAAGACGTCGCCAAATTTTGTGCCCACTGGGAAATTTTGCTGCTTTCACTAATATAAAATAAACCTTTTCATTTTTATCGCGTATCTGTTTTTATATTTTTAATGCATAATACTATTAGGACACGTGTTACCGTAGCACCTATTTCGTCTGGTAAAAATTCTCTATACAATTTTTATTCATTTTATTTTGTAATATACACTGTTTAACATTGATATTCTTCCAAAAAAGTGAAAATCTGTTTTTAAATAATCCCGATTGGAAACAATTGGAAATGCAAAATGCTCATTGTCAATCGTTTTGGAAAAATTGAGGGAAGTTATCAGCATGTATCTAATTCAAATTCAGAGGTTGTGATCTTCGGCTACTTTTGACTGAAATTTATTTGATTTTCTGTTAGTATCTTTAGCTTTTACCTTTCTGTTTCCAGTAACTCCTTTAGCGGAATCAATAAGATCGATAATATTCGAAGATGGATTTTTTAGGCTCATACTCTTTTTGGTTTCTAACTTTTTTCTATTTCTATCCTCTTGGGCTTTTTCTAAAATTTCATTTCGTCGCTTTCGTTTTTTCTTTTAAACTTCCTTAGTCTCAGCTTTATTTATTAATTTTTTAAAATTGATTTCCCCTGATTCCTAATCTCTCCATGCCTGTGATTTTAAAGCATAGATGCCTTTCGTCTTCCTTTTTGTTTTTGGGTTAGAGGAAAACAGAAATAATCATGCATATTTCCGTTTTTTACACATTTTAAAGCAATTTCTTGTGCGTGTTAGGTTGAAATTGCTTTTCGTCTAAAATACGCAGAATCGTGTAATGTGTCATCAATTGCATGCTAGCCTGAAAAGTGATTACAAAACACTCATTTTCTCTCTGCACTATTTAAATCAGCCTAATTATTATTTAACACATTTTTAGAAGTTTAAAAAATTACATCCGAGATTATCTTTCCGCATGTAAATAAGGCAGTAATTAAGTTGGACAGAAAAGTTATGAGTGATACATTAGACTGATTTATGGTTAAGTCTACATCTTTCAGTTGCGAATTTACTCTTATTTCTAAATAACCTATATCACTAAATATAATTGCTTACTTAATTCTTTTAAGTACAGCTTCAGTAATTTACTTTAGAATATTGTTTCGCCTTTAATTCGGTCTTTCATTGTGATTTTTACAGAACACCCTACGCACATAACCATACTTTTTCCGATTGCTAAGAATAGAAATCATTGCAAAAACATACTTTATATTGAAAATTTATATTGAAAATTCAGTAGCACCCACTATTATTTATTAAATAAATTATAGTTAAATCTTAGTTATTTTTTATTAACAATTTTAACATTTCTTCGAAATGTGCTGAAAAGAAAATAGTCACTTTCGATAATTATAAAGTTGCTAGGGAAGAATTTAAAACAAGGCTGAATTTTGTAATTTGAGAATACATAAGTTATTGTTTAGCATAAGATGAATACATAATACTGCGAAAAAATGTCTGCGCTATTAAAAAAAAAAAACAATTTGCTATTTTTCTTACTATTTTTTTCTATTTTTCTTCTAATTGCTTACCCTATGTAAGTTTATTTGTTTTAAAAATTGTTGTAAGGAGACAGCTTATTGTGATAATAGCAATCCTTTGGAAAGTTTGGATGATGCTCAATCCGCATATCTTCAAAGTAGTTGTTCCTAAAAAGTTTTAAAATTTATCAAATCAAGAGCAATTTATACTCTTTATATCTAGACCAAGGATACGAATAAATATTTTGTCATTGTTGAGTGTCTATAAAAAACTGTTGCCAGTGGAATGAAAATTTCAACAAAGATACAATTACAATGCTTATTGCGCATTCCTTTTCATTCTTTAAATAAATAAATATTGGAACTTCATATCAATGATTCAAAATTGCCATCACTTCGAGCTCGAAAAATGTTGGTTATGATGAAAAAATTGGTTTTTCATAACACTGGTATATCAATATGTTTTTGAGTCCCTGAATCCGAATCCGGGGTTCAAATAACCCAGTTGGCTGTTTATTCAAAAAACAAAAAATAGAGGTAAAATCGACGAAAATAGCGATTTTTCTTGTATATTTTTGAAAAAAAAAATATATATGTATATTTTCAAGCCCGTTTAATTTAACCAGCATATCTACATATATGTTTTTGGGGTCGCTGCATCTCATGCCAGGGTCCAAAATATCTCTTTTGTTAAATATTTATTCGAAAAACGCAAAAATAGAATGTAGTTTTTGGGTACAAATGGAATTTTTTATGTCTAGTGAAATTAATTACCATACCTTCTTATTTTTTATCGCTCTATCAAATTTCACAATAAAAATAACCTAATTAGATCTTAGTTTCTCTTCAAAACTTTAAATTAGTCAGAAAAGTCCCAAAAATGTTGATTTTTTCTTTATTTAACAGATGAAAAAAAAATTACGTCTAGTGGACTTAATCAATATATCTATATGTTTTTTTGGTCAGGAAATTTAAATTCAAGGTCAAAATAATCCAACCAGGGCATAATATATCTAAAAAATATAAAAAACAGACGGAAAAATGCCGTAATCGGCGATTTTTTCTTTATGTTTAAAATATATATATATATATATATATTTCTATGCTGAGGTCTAATGCAAATTAAATACCCCGAAACGTGAGAGACAAAGAGAATCTACAGTACACAACAATCTCAGCCGAGAAAGGTAGGGGATTAAAAGATTTTGAATTTCAATAAAACGTTCAGTAAGTTTGGATGATAATTTAAGGGATTTAGTAACGCAAAAAACTTACCCAAAAAATTATAAAGGTATGGTAATAATTTCCCTAGACATACAAAATGTCATTTTTACCCAAATAAAGATGGCAAAAAACGTTGTTTTCGTCATTTTTACGTCTATTTTTTCGTTTCCCGAAATAATATGAGACAACTGAGTTATTTAGACCCCGGATTCGGATTTAGTGAACCCAAAAACATATAGATATCCTGGTACAGTCCACTGGGGATACCACTTTTTTGTGTGCCGGTATAATTTTCTATTTAGTATAATGCCGATGTTTTATTAGACCGTTTAGAAAACTTAAAAAATAATGGCCTATCTTGCATTTTGAAAATCTAACTATTACTTGATTTTAAGAATTTTACCAATTTTTAGGAATAATTTTCTAGTTTTCGCGACGAGTGTAGATGGCCCTTTTAAATGGTCGAGAACACTTTACGAAAACCAGTATTTCAATACCAATCTTGTCGTTAAGTTTTCATTCCCGGTATTATTTGTTAATTTCACCAAATTTTACATAATTTAATGACGAAATCAGTACAAAGAATGCAATCAAACACCGGAAATGCAAAAAAAGCTAGGGTCTTTTCATCATGCAATGTCGCGAAATGGAGATTATTCCTTTTTTGTCGACACTTCTTTCAAGTGGAGTTTTTGTTAAAGAAAGAAACATGTATGATAAAAATTGCGTTCAAAAACACAATAACATTTTTATACTTGAGTTCATAGACTGAATAACAAAAATAGTCTTGGCCGTATTCCATTGGACAACTTTGATAATATTTTACGATAGTCATTGTTATGAAGCACCAGAAATAAACTGACGGGCAGAAAATTTCGAATCTATATAACTCCATATGACACAAATCTAAAAATCATTCAACGTTCAATATGGTATCGCTAAGAACTCTTACTGTCTTCTTTCTTTTGTGCGTCATTGCACTCTCACAAATGGCCGGTTCGGACGCCAATCCTCGTAATGACCAATTGGACCCACCTCCAATTAACCCATCGTCGCAGCCTCCTTACAAAGCCCTGCTCGCGGATGTAAGCAAAATTTTAATAATCTTTTATTTTTGATTATAAACAAATTAAATCCCAGGTAAATTATTTCCAAAGTTAAATAAAAATGTTCTCAACAATTTGACACCCTAAAGTTGTAGTAAGCCATGACCCTCACCTGACAAACTGAGCAAATGTGGTTCAAAGTTTAACAATTATATACTTTACGAAAACGTTATCAAATGTCGAGATAAGTTAATCGGTCCAAAAAAACGCCTGATGAAGAACATATTTGTAATAATTTTAATACTATTATGAATGTATTTTATCCGATGTCGAAAATTTAGTTTGGGCGCGGCGTAATATGAGGTTTAAAAGATTTATTTTTTCTCAGAATTATAGTATACCATATCCGCAAAATATTTATAAATGAACTATTTATCATGAAAATATAAGGTAAATGGTTTTAATTAACGTCACTATTTTAATTGATAATTGTAACAGCTAATAAAATAAATTTCAGGGGATAATTTTTATCCGCCTCGTAGTAGAAATTATCTGCCATCAGGTAACTGGAATTTTCAATTGTTTGTAGCGTTTTTATCAGTTTAAGTAAAGGAATTGGATTTTTTGAAAAATTAATTTTACCTTTCCATAAAACTTGGGATCATCCGATTCAAACAGCCAATCATATTCGTAATCGTACTTGTTTTTTTTTTTTTTTTTTTGGATGCTCATAATAAGGCGAAGTTACCACGGTAGGAGATACTGCTTTTAGGAGTTACACGACATTTGCAACTGACTATTTCCCAACATGCAATTTCGATGCCCTGAATAAAAAAATGTTTTGAGATTTCTCGATTTGAATTTTTTTTCTATCTGCCATTACAATGAACGACAATACTCCTGGGACACCCTTTATACTTATATAACAGGATCTGCACCTTATTTTAAGTACTTCCCATTTGATAATTATAAAAAAATCAATTATTTGTGGACTCCTATATTTCTAATAAAGTTTCGAAATATTTGAATATATTCTGGCAATATTCCACTGCATTGTCAGAAATTCTTGATTTTCTTGATATCCCAGTTATTTCGAAGTCTTCCAAAGCATTCCGAAATATTCTACCGTATTCCGATTATTTTCAAAATATTTAAAAATATTCTCATATTCTATAAGGTATTTTTTGGAGGTCCCGATAATTTATAAACGATTTTAAGACGTTTTAACAGAATCCGCATCATAATTCATCATACATCATTTTAATTTATTGCCTCGCGGCTAGTACTGTTAGGAGAATGTCAAAATAATTTTTTTTTTTTAATTTCTAATAAGAGTTAAAGTGGAAAATTTACTATTTTATTTTTGGTTCTGAAGAGACGTTTTTACTTTTTCCAAATCAGTAATGAAATTTCTAAAATCCTTATAATTAACCCCCCTTCAATATTTCTACAAAAATTGCCCACGAGTTAACAGATATTTCGAACCGCTTTTTTATTATTTCCAAAAATATGAGTTTTTTCCAAAATTGTTTTTTCTTTCTGACTGCCTAAATTACACGTAATAAGTAACTTATAAATATAAGTGTTGCATGTTGTGTTTATGTGAATTCGACCAAGTAGAAGTATTAGTGGTTTCTATCAAAAGTTTACGAAAAGTAAAAAATAAATAAAATCAGTGTCACTGACGTTTTACCGTCTGAGTTTCACAAGAAAGTAAATCTTCACACTTATATTAGTTCTTTGGAGTGATCTTTGATATCAATTGTTTTGTCCCGTCTTGACACTTTTTTGGAAAATGCGCAATACATTTATCTTCATCACCTTTACACAAATATCCACTGAGACCGTGAATAATGTTTTTCATAACAATATTATTAAAGGTCATGGTCTGTATCTGGCTTTGGAATTTCTGCCTAAATTTATTCATCTACCAAATCAGGAGTAGTTAAGGGAGTTCCTACTTTAATAGAAGGCTGAAATTTTACACAATTGTTTGTGCATGTTTATTGTGGTACTACAAAAATTTTGTTTGGATCGTTACATAAAAACGGGGGATAAGGGCACTGATCAATGGGTGGTGGTCGGCGGCGAATTTTCTCGCTGGTGGAAGACCTGTCCACCAGAGAAGAAATCTGATACAAAAAATGAAAATATTTTCTTAATCTATACACTATAGCGCAGAAAGTAGACTAGAATGAAGAAAAAAAAATGAAAAATAAGGAAGTTATGAG
This sequence comes from Belonocnema kinseyi, assembly GCF_010883055.1. Lineage (NCBI taxonomy): Eukaryota > Metazoa > Arthropoda > Insecta > Hymenoptera > Cynipidae > Belonocnema > Belonocnema kinseyi. The sequence continues at coordinate 49,805,580 of NC_046662.1, read as the reverse complement.
ATTTTGAAAAAAATTGATTTTTTCGCGTTTTTTTACTACTAATTATTTTTTTAAAGCATTAATTTTCAATATTTTTTGATGATTGTAGTCTTCTTCGTACGGACACCTTCTGAAAACATTCAAAAAAGTTTCATAGCGATTGCTCAATTTTTGCGCCTTGTGGAAATTCCACCGACACGAAAAACGTGGTTTTGAAAAAAACGCGTTCAAAGTTTTTCATGAAAAACGCAAAAAATTATGTGAAACTTTTGCGCTATAATTACATTTATTCATCATTTCGTATATTTTCGGGGTCGCTGATTTCAAATCTGCTATCAAATTTGCAAAATTCATTTGTTGAAACAATTTTTATAAACATTTTTTTAAGACAAATTATAATTTTTCAATGATGCATATGCTTTCCATAGCTTTCGATATCACTGATATCAAATCTGATACTATTTTTGCAACGAAAAATTAATTAAACAATTTATTTAATAAAAACTATTGCAAAATGACTTTTTTCCAAGATGCATATGATTTTCATAGTTCAGGCGGTCAGAAATCACGAATTTGACATCAGATTTACAACAATCATTTGTTTAAATAAAGTTCAGAAAATGAGAGTACTTACGGCTAGTCAGCTATGCCAGGTCCATACAAGCCACCTTCCTCATTCACGTGAAAAACAAGCCTAAAACCGGAACCGGTTTCGCCGCTGCAGCCCAATGCGTTTGACACCGCTCCATTCAACGGCCCATAACTTTCAAAATTTTTGATATTTTGACTTGAAATTTTCCAGGTATAATTTTGAAACAAATATCTATCCGAAAATGCAAAAAGAAAAAACGATTTTAATGACTGAACAAAGTAAGAACACTCCTTAATTTACTGTTTTGTTAAAAGGTTAATAACAAATGAACATGCGGAAATTCACGTTCTTGATACTCAAAAACATACACGTATGTTTGTACTTGGCCAACAAATTGTCGTTTCACTATAATGTTAATTAATTTATCTTTCTTTGCATTACAAACTCGTGAAGTGATGTCTGGTTGATCAGATACTGGCTGACCATGTGATAAATTGTCTTCAATTTCAGCCAGGTTTGGATTGCATGTCATAGCTATAAACAAATCTGTCTTACCATATTTCCTTACAATTGTAATTGCATCTAGAAAGTGATGTAGAATATGACGGAGAGATTCTGAGAATGATAATAGATAAATCTAAGGTTCAACATTTGGATCAATAGAGCTGACAAATTGAAGGTTTTTTGTTCATTCAGTATGTGTTGTTACATAGGATTCTGGGATATCTCCGCCAGAATTTGTAGTGAAAATCTAGCAACTTCATCAATTTTTTGGGAATTGTAACGTCCTCTATCAATTCCAGGTTTTATGAAAAACGATTAATGCATTTTGGCCTCAAATGTTTTAGTAGAGTTTATCATTTATTGTTCTAGTTCCTCATGCATCCTCTCATAAGATTTAGAAAGAACATGGCATTCATAAAGAGCATTTTCTGAATCACATGTAATATCTATATTTAACGTGGAAGTTTGATTACATCGAAAATAAGTATCCATATTTTAATCTATTATACATAATTGGACATATGAAGGACTCTGGTCTACAGAAGAATACAGGGAAGTGTTTATCTGATAAAAAACCTGACCGTGTATTTTAAAGTAGAATGGTCTAGGTTGCCGGTCATTATTGAAGTTAACTAAATTAGGATTGAACGATGCGGAAGCAGACAAATTATTATAGCAAAGTATACGTTGATGAAACTGATTAGATTGTTCGTGAGTTCTGTTGAATAAATCTTTCAAAATGATAGGTGGATCAGGCAGAAATTCCAACTTTACTTCTCCATGGCCGCAACAATCAATAGAAGAATTTCTTTTATTAGCGACTTTTTGAGCAGCAAGCGCATAGCAACACAATGAACAAACGCTACATTCATTTGTCCACTAAAATGTTTTCTTATGTCTACAATTCTGATATCACGAAGGCGAGACTGATTCTGTTTAGTTAATAAAGGAGAATTATTTAAACTAAAAAAAGTGTTACTTAACGACAGCTGGATAATGCGATCATTATTACTTCCTTTATTTTTCACGTGGTGAACCTGATCAGTTCGATTCTAATTTCGTTCACTATATCTTCTTTCGCGATTAGAATTTTTTTAACGTTTCATTTTATGAAACTGTTCTTCTTAAAGTTCTGTCCGTTGAATCTTTCGCCTAGGCATATGGAAATGCTTTTTAAAAACAGAAATAGTATATGAAATGACTTACTATGTTACTATCTGTTTTGAATCTTGGTCTATTTATCTATCTGTATCTATATCTATATTCAATCTTTGTCTGCATCCGTACCAGTATTTCATATTTACCTGTATCTATGGTTTTCTATGCATAATCAATTATAAGTGTACTTTTGATCTCATTCTTTTTAATGAAAATTGAATTAAATTCATGGGTTTACCTGTAAGAAAAAAATTCACCTAATTTAATTAAATGATCTATTTCGAAATCAATAATCGAATAACAATCTCTAACACATTCATAGAAATAGTCATTATGGACCGTTCCATATCTTTCAAATGCAGTAAGGTAGCTTAAAAGAGCCGCATTTGTAAGCAAGCTGCTGTTCGAGCAAACTTTATTTAAAGTGAATACCTGAGATGGTACTTACATAACAATTGATCTGCAAACCTTTCAGTATCTGTCAAGATTACTTGAAAAAATTTTGAAAAAAATCGTAAAACTATAATGATAGTAATTTGTAACCTGTAAATACAAATTATTATTTGATATTTATTTCATTTATCAAATAAAGACTTTGAACATAATTTATAAATGAATTTAAATTTGCACTTTGAAAAGTCGTGATATATTCTATATGCCCATTTTTCAAACTATTTCTTTTTATCCTATATCCCTTGTATAAAAATGTATAGTTTAGAGTAACTAGTTCTTTGAAGGCTTTAAGATTCCAGGAAATATTTTGAAATTTATAAAAAAATCTTGTAATCTTTCAAAGATCCATGAGAATGTTTAAAATTTATTACAATTGTAGTACTAACTTTGAGGCTCTTTAAGATAGTTTAAAACCTTGTGGAAATAATGTAAATATTTTAAAAATTATAAAAAATATCTAAAAATTCATTAAAATTCTACCGAAATTGTATATATTAAAAAATAATTACCTGGACAAACTTTTTTGCTTCTACTGCTTTCAGAAGTGTCACTTGTCGTGACACTTTGGGACAAAAACACGCTGACCCCACAAAGTTGGCACCTGCTATTTTGCTACCATCGGTAAAAATCTCTATGGCGTTTTTATTACTGATTAAATTTTCAACTGCAGAGTTGACATCAATATCTTCTTTCAAACTTAGGCAGAATTTGGTGTCGACCGATATAGGGTTATAAAGTGTACTAAAGTTCTTTGTGTGTACATGGATGTTTATGTGATCAATTATAGTATTTTTCATGTTTCTAACTGACGAGACGCATTTATAGAAATAGTCATTATGAACCCTTCCATACCTTTAAAATGCAGTAAGTTAGCTTAAAAGAGCCACATTTGTAAGCGGGCTGCTGTTCGAGCAAATTTTGGCTAAGTCCGCATTTTGAATTTTTTCGAATTTGTCAATGTTGAGTTTGCTATTTGAAATGTATACAAGCGAGCCATATTCCATAATGAATCGAATGAAACTTTTGTACAAAATGATTAGAGTCACTGGGTCAGAGCCCCACCACGTTCTGCGTAAAAATTTAATTATATTTAGTGCTTTAGTACATTTGTTTTTCACAGCTTCGACCTGTAGTTTGAAGGACAATTTCCAATCAAAGATTACTCCCAAAAAGCGCGCCGAATTTTTTGATTTTATTGTGACCACCGATAGTGATTTCAGCATTTCCGGGGGCTATACTTTGGTTGTTAAAGTGAACTAGAACAGTTCTAGAAGGAGAGATATCAAAACCCAACTCACGTAAATTATTGTTTATCTTTTGAATTGAGTTTTCTAAAATTTTACTTCTTGAATTTGATAAGCACGGCAATGTCATCAGCGAATTGCAACACCGAAACTCTTTTTGGAAGATCTTCGGTAACACAGGCGACGTAGAGAATGTACAGTAAGGGACTGAGGATCCCTCCCTGTGGGACCCCCTTGAACAGCATTCTTGGAAAATCGATATTGAAATCGGAAAATATAAATCTGGAATGAGTAAGATGCTTCCCAAAGGCTACTAGGTTTTTCGGACATTCAATATAGGCAAGTTTTTTAATGAGAATATCTATATTGATATTATCAAAGGCGGCGCTAACATCAAGAAAAGCGACTAAAACTTGTTTTTTCTCGAGAAAAGCTTCATTGAATTTTTCTTCAAGGTAGGATAACATTCACGAAGTGAAAGATATGGGAAGAAGACAAATCCCGTTCGATTTCGGAATAAGGTGCACAAAAGAATTTTCCCAGCTTAGAGGATATTCAGACTTGGCGTACATTTAATTAAGTATATCTAAGAGTAACCACTTGTATTAAAGCGTCAGGTTGTTTAGAATATCAAAGTGAATTCATCCATACCTGGAGCAGATTTGCTGTTTTTTCTTCCAAAGCAACATTAAATTCGAGAAAGGTAAATTGAGGTCCAAGAATATCATTTTCTGAACATTCTAGGAACGTGGTGGGGTTTGAAACGACCCCGGGGGGACACATTTTATTCATTGCATTCATTATATTATCTTGCGATTGTAGATTTTCTTTGTAAAGAGAAGGAGTTACTTTAATCCATTTATTTCCAAAGACCTTGCATTTGTTCCAAAAAAAAAGTGGGGCTTGATCGAAAGTCTATGCTTTCAGCAAATTTTCTGTAGCATTTTTTTTTCTTTTGTTTGAAAGTTTTTTCGCTACTGCGCATGCCTTTTTATAATTTATTCAATTATTCCGATCTTGAATGAAATTCCACTTTTTGAATGAAGCAGTGCGGAGCCTTTTTACACAAAAGCATTCAGAATCCCACCAGGGAGCAGGGTTACTGATTTTCTTCTGTCTATAATTTCTTTTACGATGAGAAGAGCTTTTTTCAAAAGAGTTTTTTATAATTACAACAAATTTGTCATAATTTTCGCAGGGCTTAAGTGTATAATATTCGATGGAAAAAAATTGTAATAACAATTACCTAAAAATTCAGTGAACAGAGACCAATCAGTACGTTTAGTTTTAATTTTGAAGGTCATTTTCGTGTACATATTTTTGTGTATGCTGTAGTTAACGAAAAGAGGGTAATGGTCTAAACCCCAGGTCTCTTCAGCGGTGTTAACAGAAATTTTATCGGAAATATTTAGTAAAGAGAAAATAAAGTTAATGTTAGGTTTAGTCATATATTGAGTGCTAATATGTGTAAGCGTGTTATCATTGTGCAAAAAAAGATTATGAGTACCAATTGAATTTCCGAGGTTTTTACAATTTTTATCAGTCGAGAAGCAATTACAGCTGGAACTGTGGGCGTTAAAATCACCCATTAGTAAGAAATTTGTTTTGTTTACTGTATTATCTAGAATAGTGTTCGATTTTTCTTGAGAAAGAGTGAGACCTGGGGTACTATAGCAAACAAGCAAGTCAAGAGAAGGAGTTAAATTATTTAAATAAATGCCACACATTTCGACTGATTGTTCAACCGTTTTCATATCAGTTATTTCTGAAAATGCAATGTTTTTACGGATTGCAATTAAAACACCTCCTGCTTCAGAGTGAGTACGATATTTCTGGAAAATTACAAAGCCGGGAAAGTATATTTTAACATTTTGTTTGAGACATGATTCTACGCATACACAAATATCAGTACCTCTAAGTAAAATTTGAAGATCGATTTCCCGTTTTCTCACGCTGCAGGTGTTTCAGAACAAGATCTTCAAGCTAAACTCAGTGATGATAATGTTTTTGTTGACTTCGTTGTCCATTTGTAAAAGATTTATTGTGTTGCGAAGGTTGATTCTTGGTCCAGACACTCAAATATGCACTCATGTCACTTTGTCAGTCACTTGTAACCAAATTAGCTAGGTGTTTCACGATCCTTAGAATGCTACTTTTCAAATTCTTGTCAGACAGAAATTCGACAATGCCTTTAAGCATTGAGTTCATTATAGAGATATCAGCAGTAAAATCGAGAGCATTTTGTGGTACATCACGATTTCCATGAGCCTGTACCAGAATATTAGTAATTTGGTTGAAGTCAAGACCATAGACACTAGAGTTCTTTATAATGTATTCTCTCGCCGGATCAAGTTGGCTTTGTACATTCTCATAAGAAACACTTGAATTTGATTCTTTTCTCACGTTTTAAAAAGATTTTTTTTGTCGGTCACTGCGGCAAGTTGCACTTTACTATTATCGAGTTCAGTTGCTGCACAACTTGCCGCGCTTGTTGACGATGATGTAGGAGCTCGCCTTTTAGGAGAGGGAAGGGCAAGAAATTCACTCAATATTTTATTATTGATTTTTAAATCTCCAAAGTTATCCGAAGCAGGATGCAGATCAAGGTTAGTAGCAAGTGTAGAAGGATTTGTTGACGGTTGAAGATTGAGGTTTTTGTTTACATCGGAATCATGTGTACTTTGTACGATATTCTTACAGTGCCTGGCTAAATGGCCTTCTTCCTTACAAATGAAGCAGATAATCTTTTCCGATGATAGATAAACGTAGTACGTGGTGTCATCTACATGCACAGGTATCGACGCTGGAATCTTCTCAAAATCATTTGGATTGATGTACATTTGCCTCTGGAAGCTCAAAATATGTGCGAATTTAGAGTCGCTCACATGGGCTTTAATATATGTGATTTGAGAACATTGGGTAACGTTAATTGCTACAAGTTTCTCCATAATGGCTTCGTTTGAAATAAGCGAGCATACATTTGATATAATAAACCTTTTCTCTTTCGATATCAAAGGGCGGATTTTAAGTATGTTAGAACCAATTCTTATTTTGCTATGAGCTCCTGTGAGAAGGTCAGCAGTTTCTTCGCTGTTTAAATAAAGACAAATTCGTCCATAAGAAATACTTTAGGTGTGGAAGAACTTTGAGGATTCATCTTGAAGGGTTGGGTTGGAAAGCGCCCCTGGCTGCACTTTCACTTAGTTTATATTATTTGTTTCTTATTTTAAGTACACTTTAATTCACAAATTTCACATGGGAGGAGAAGAGAATTAGTAACAAAACTATTCTGGAAATCACAGTCGTTGCACAATAGTATACGCACGCTAGAGCGAGAAATAGCACTCGTTAGCACGCGTTTAGAAACACGTCCGAACACGACAGTGTCTCGAGACCGACCTCAGTTTTTTAATGTGATTGCAAGTGTAAAATATTTTTTAAATATGTTATAAAAGTTTCAGCATTAAAAGTTTAAATATCAGCTTAAGATAAACAATGTAATTTCTTTTAAAAAACAATTCTTCTTATGTTTTAGAATGAATAACACCTTCGCACCACCTCTTACAATTTGAATCAATTCAAGCTGCTGAACTGTAACGGGACAATGAAAAAGAAAATTTACAACTATAATTTGTCACTGTACTTTTCGAAAATATGATTATCTATTATTTTGATTTTAAATTTTATTATAATTGTATTTTTGTAAAGAGTAGGCAATACTTCACTGTTAAAATAAGGATAAAATTTCAAAATAGCCTTGTGTATTAAAATAATTATCCAAAGCACATGAATAATTTCTTTTATACAAAATCAAAATGAATTATGTAGTAATTTGCGATTTTAATTAATAAAATATGACACATTCCAGTTATCAGCAAACAGAATTGAATTTTCAGTACACAAGTTAAATTACGCCAATGAATAACAGAGCTTGATATTACTTAAATTAAGAATATTTGACAAGATTTAAATAAATGAAAGCACTTTGAGTTTTCAAGCACGCTGCTGTACCGACCTTTATATTAAATTTAATATACAAAAAGAAATTTGTAATAAAAAAAGTAAATTGTTCTCAAAAACACTTTTTTCCAATAATTTTATTTAATATCGATGCGCTTATAGTACGTCAAGATATTTTTCCTTTTAAAATAAATTTGTCCAAATGTCGTTTCCAGTTTTCGAGTGAAATGTATTTGAGTAATACATTTTTTGATACACTTTTTCTTTTACTTCATGTTTTTCACGTATCATTCACTTTGTTGACAAATTTACGTTCAATTTCTGAATTTAATCTGCACATGTTTCATTATCCTATACTATTGTTCTGTGTACAGATCAATTCTTTTTATTTTATTTCAATGTTCGCTTTCTTAGTCAAAAGAAAAAGTTTGATATTCTAAAATAGATTTTTTTTATTTAAAGTAAAATATTTTTGAGGCGCCTTCGGATATTTTGGGGGCGCCAAACAAGGAGGTGGCAGCCCGGGTTTCCTGAGTGTCAATACATGCCAGTCCTCCTCTGGTCCTACGCACTAACAATATACCTATATTTTTATATTATTACATTCGAGGAGCCGATGTTACTCATATTTAATCAAAATCTTATTAATATTGAAATATTGTACCAAATGTTGACATCCTTGAGAATATTTTAAAGAATAACACAATCCGTAATTCGAACCAACATTTTAATCCCACAAAATTGATTTTCCTTTACTTCTCTTGAACTTAAAAGAAGACAGACTATTTCTTGCATCATCATATAAATTGTCAGCAGAAAAAAGGAAAAGGTTCTATCATGCGATAACTTTATATGATAAGAATTTTGATAATGGATAATTATTTTTAATAATGAATAATTTCTTAATTCATCCGAAAAAGCTGAAAAACTGCATAGCAGAAACTTTTTTGATGTTAACAGAGCAAAGTAATTTTTTAACCAATGAACAAATTGAGATTGTAAGATTTGAAATGAGTCGTATTTATACATTAACGAAAGTATGTTTTTATGCATGCATATATGTGTGTGCGTGTGGTATGCACTATGTATGTATAGGGGTCAGAACGAGAGGACGGGGGAAATATTTAGAAGACATCGAAGAATGACGCTAATTCAATTAAAAACGAGTTGTCCCTTCATTCGAAAAAATGAATTCAATATCTAGGAGAATTATAAACAGATGAAGATAATTTAGTTAGTAGAAAACATGTTTTTATGTTATGACATGCGAAGGTGGTTTATTACACCTCGAGAATGGCAGATCACTTAAATATAATATATACGTATATGTATATGCGTGCACATGTACATATACGTATATAATTCGGTAGTATTTTTGGGCGCCAGCCAGGCCCCTGAAATGGTCTTAAATATCACCAAAGAAATTAAAATAGCCCGTCAAAATAAGGAGTTAATAACCTGTTAGCAACCTGAAAAAAGGGAGAAAACACAAGGAGAGGATGAGGACGGGTATCTCGAGGGGTGGGGTCTTGAAATCACAACAGCCAATTTTACTATTTAGAAAGAAGGACCGATATTTAATTTACTAACAAAGACAAGGAACCTGAATGACGTGGTCGGACATGTTCACAAGAAGCTCTACCGGGGAGTTAAGACCACGTGGCCGGACATAATCCGCGTAAACTAAGACGACCCCCCCACCACCCAGCCCAGTACACTGACTCGACTACCGTAACATTAAATTTATTTTACGCTTTTTTTTCCTATTTAATGATTAAAGGCACTGGAGAGGTCAAGTTTGGCAATAGTTGCTGATTATGCCCAGGACACGCCCAGCATGGTTGCCTTATAACCCAGCCATTGCCAGACTTGCCGAACAATAAAAAGAACTGGTTACCTTAGATATCTCCGTAGTCTTAAACGCAGTGACGTAATCGTTAATAAGAATAGTGTCCGCCGCTCGCTTCCTGGACGTCTTAGTATCTCGCGATTGCTCTTAATTCGTTCCAAAAATCCCTATGTCTCGCTTCCAGAGACTAAGCCGGAGAATGCCAAACTGAAAGTGACCAGTGATCCCAGATCTGAAACGAGATGCGGTCCAATACTATGACAGGGCTATGTCCGTGTGAATATAGTAGGAGACGCTGTAAATGACTGAGTTGCGCGCGCAACCCATTTCTCCTCTTCTGAATTTGAAAACTTGAAGATGCACGATTGCCGGTCGGAGCACTTCGGCGATTCTATTTATATATCTATCTGCTAACAGCTAACTGCTTTGAAATAAATTCAGGAGATTGGGATTTTAACATTTCCAGATTTCGATGCTGACGATTCTCATGATTTGAATAGATCGCGCGCCTCTTGATATGCGTATGTTTGGAGGTTATGTTATTTCATGTATAAAATATAAATTATATAAATATTAATACTATTATAATTATATAAATATATACGTATATTAATAATGATAATATTATAATTATGTTATATTATAATAGTCTATTTTTTTTTATTTGAAGGTTCATCTCTTTCGTTGA
>NC_046662.1:49780056-49795053 GCF_010883055.1 Belonocnema kinseyi | reverse complement strand
GCGATCTATTCAAATCATGAGAATCGTCCGCATCGAAATCTGGAAATATTAAAATTCCAATCTCCTGAATTTATTTCAAAGCAGTTAGCTGTTAGCAGATAGATATATAAATGGAATCGACGAAGTGCTCCGACCGGCAATCGTGCATCTTCAAGTTTTCAAATTCAGAAGAGGAGAAATGGGTTGCGCGCGCAACTCAGTCATTTACAGCGTTTCCTACTATATTCACACGGACATAGCCCTGTCATAGTATTGGAACGCATCTCGTTTCAGATCTGGGATCACTGAAAGAGACAGGTCCTGTACAATGCGCCTAGACCGTCAACTCAACGGGTTTCTCGCGCCAGGGCGCATTCACAGAACCTCATGCCGCAACGCACTACCGGAGAAACTTGGAATTACCGATCCTTACCATCCAAGAGTCAATTCTACAATGATTTTCTAAATAAATAGTTAAATAACAGTACAATTCTCAATAACTATTAATAGTAAGTGAGTTTCTCCGGTTTGCGAAACAAAACGGCCTGGAAGTAAAGTAATTCTAAAAACATGTCAAAGTTCCTGAGTTTTAGCAATAGGCGGGAAAATTTGAAATTACAAAAGGATTAATATGATTTTTACATGTATATCGCTAGATGAGGTTTCTTAAAAACTATTAATAATTAAACAAAGACTAACTTAAGTACCTTAACGCTTACTGAGAAATCTTTGACTTATTTCAAGAATTTATGTTTCGCTGAACATAGAAACTGACAAAACCCGAGTAACAGCGCCACTAACGATAAAGTCTTAGAACTAAAAATTAATCATCTAATAAAAGTATGCTTGATCATGGTTTTACAAGCTAGATACTGAATCTATGTTTAAATAAAAGTTTTACTGAGCTTAGGTACGGCGCGCCTAGCAGACAAACAATCAACTAATCTTTAGCAACCGGGATAAAAACTATTTTTGATAATCTAGTGCCGTTTATCAGCATAAACTAAGGCAATGTCCACACCAGAACCCGATTCCAATCCTTATGAATCTTTTCGGAAGAAGATTAAATAGATCTCGAAGTTTGCTAGCCTCGATTTCGCGCGGGAAAATTCAAATCAAGCGTGCGCAGTAAAGTACATTAAAATCAAATAACCACATTCACAGGCCTTATGCCCAAAAATCTGTGTCCTAAATGAATGCACGGAAAGCCAAATATACGTTATTTACCTCCAGCACATCGATAACCTAAACTTGACTTGAACTTCCCAGAGCTTCAGTCAGGAGCGCGCCACCTAGTGAGACCGAACTAAACAAAACTATAATTTTCATTAAACAACTACTCGTTTGACGACGTAAATGCTAGCACAATCCTGGCCTGAATGTAGATTATGAATTTTCGTGAAACTACAATGAAAAATATCCGAAATTCTGGTAATTCACCGTAACTCTAATTTTCGAGCGGGAAAATTAAAAAAAAATATCTTTAACTGAAATAGAAAATTGAGTTCAAACGTAATTACCAGGTTCCATTATCATACATTCATAATCCAAGTGGATCAGTCGCTCTAATATAGAAGTATAAATAGCCTATTAAATAGTTTCGACCACAGAGGGCACGCATGTGCATTTTTACAAGTTCCTTAAACTTACGGCGTAAACAGAGTTACCGATTCTACATATTATAATCTTTCGGTGGTCGCTCGTTGCATAGTCGAGTCTCGATGTTGACGTCCAAATGATTTTCCATCCGAAGACCGATGAGACCCCACTTGCCAAGTTTCAGACCATTGGTTGTAAATCTTCCCCATTGCCCGTGCCAATGTGATCAATGTGACGTAGAAGGATCAGGGTAGCGTCAGGTGGTATGACAACTCCCTGGTATGATGTTTACAGTGTTGCCAAGATGGCGACGTACTGCGAGAGTTTTGATTGGCCCAAACTGGGCTCTGACCCTATTCGGTAACTGTAGTGATATAGTTACTGGATTGGTTCTAGGTGGCCATACCATGGAGTGGCAGTTGTAGTGGTGACGTCAAACCTAGGCGTCAAGATGGAGAGGGAAAACTGTGAATTCTCCGCCGAGTGAAAACGCTCCCTTGATGAGAAGTGGAGTCCCACATTGTCGTGCTGAGATCGGAAACTAGAGGCACAAGATGGCGGAAAGGTGGTTGGTGATAAGTAATTCCCCCTAGTCGTTAGTAAATTCGGCACACCCTTGGTAGTGACAGCTCATCCCTTAAGTCCGTGACCATTAACAATTTTTTTTTGATGAGTACCCTGTGGTCGAGACTTCCGTTCTTGGCCCTGGTAATGTTATTCGTGAATCATGAAATTGAATCCCCTTTTAAAAGTGAAAGGTCAATGAAATTTACCCTGTCACACACATTAAAACATCATTCCGCATCTAAACTGATCAATCTTACAATGTTATAGCAAAGTTTAACATCATTGAGAATATTTTTAATGAAAATAATTTATGAGCTGAACATTAACAAGTTAAATGTAATTTGAATGGCAAGAAGTTGCCTGAATAAAACTTACTCCCTTTAAGAAGTTACCTGAAACAAATTTTGTTATTCGTTTTTTCTCTTAAAACATGAAAAGCCATTCAATCAACGAATTCTAGATTATCACTTTAATTGCGAATATTGGTAAAGATTTTAAGAAATAAAAACATTTGTCATCTTTATTTGTATTAAATCTCCATTTGTATTAAATTTAATACAAATTTTTTTAAGAGTGCAAATGGTCGAATAAACAGGAATAAACTGCGGCCCGCAAAGCGATCAAGAAACAGCCCTCCGCTGGTTTAATAACCTTCGAACGGATATTCATTGAATATCTTGCTCAATTTGATTAACCGCGTAAGGTATGGGTGTAGGTTGATCGTGCCCGTATCACTTTGGTACCTAGGGGTTACGAAGGTGTTCTAACGGTTTCTCGGGGACACTGGACGACCTCCCCTAGTAATAAGTCTTACTCTGGCATGCGGGACTCTGCAGGGAAGGACCTTCTATTTTTCTATCTACTCGTGGGCACCAAAATGGATCACGCAAATTTAATCTCAAGAGAAGAAGGAGGAAGGGAGGTGACGGATAGGGGAAAGTGGTTGGGTCCTAACATAACCCTTCGCTCTCAATCTGTCTCTCCGGCAGGCTAAACTCAGGCGGTGGCTGTGCCCCCAGATCTTCCGGGAGCTGAGGGATCGACGGTCCCTCTGAAGGAGGCTATTGAACCGCGAGCGACCAATCAGTCCCGCAATAAGAGAAAACACATCAACGGTTCCCTGAAAAGGAGACTTAAGAGGCAGGCGCATCGGGATAGTAGAGCAGCTGCGATAGCTAGTACATCAGCGACCACAACGTCGATAACTAGCACCGAGCCTTAAGAGCAAGGAAGGGCTCAGAGAACACCCTTCTAGAGGGGTGAGCTGATCTGGTGAAGAGGCACAAGGAAGTTAAGCAGCCGACGCACAGGGAGGTGTCGGGGCTGCTTTCACAACCGCTTATAGGACCCCCTGACGGTGATAGTGACGGATACGAGCTACCCAGACTCGTTGCTCACCATAGAACAATTCGAGCTTTTTAGGAAGGCTACCTGGAGGGTGCTCAAAAAAATCTCCACTTTTACCACTTTAGACAGGTTAACTTTAAGGTGGCCAGCCAGGGACAGAAAGAGCCTGTCGGTGTACAGGAAGATCTGGAGCAGACCTAAATGACTGCTCCTGGTCCAACTATTACCAAAATCAAAACAAAAGCACCTCTGCAGTTTTGCAGAAGGGTATGGCTGTGAGGCACACAGGTATCTCGCTAATGCAGAAACCCTGGTGAGTTTAAGAGACAAGAATTGGAGAGTTTTAGACGAACCCACTCTCTCAGATCAGTTACAGATAAGGTTTGAGCTGTAATCCACTGTACCCACGGGTCCTTTATTGGCTAGAAATCCAAGAAGAATGGACTGGGGTCAGTCTTCCACGGAACTAAGAAGTGGACTTTCAGAGGTGCCCACGTCTATGCGAGACGTGGACATCCTAGAGATTGCGGCCGATATTCTCACGAAAGCCATGCAATCAACTCATGAAAGTAATTGTCAACCTTCAAGAGTCCGAAAGGCTGAGCAGACACAATGGTTGAATGGGAAACTCGAAGAGCTTCGCAGGGAAACCAGATATAGGTTTAGACGTGCTAGTACTGGCAAAACGGAGGAACTACGGACATTATTTATGTCAATAGGAGATGAATATAGGAGTGCAATACGCAAGGCAAAGCACGAAAGCTAAACCAACTTTTGCACTGACATCGAGAAAAGAGCAGAGGCAGCTAGACGGAGATACCTAGACTCAACTAATCAAGGCACATTTTCCGGGCTTCACAAAATTAGGAAAAGAGGGGAAGGCCTCCGTTGCAAACAAAGTCGTCTGTTGCACAACTGAGCCTGAAGAGGCAGCCAGTCAACGAGATTGTTACACCAGGCAGGGTCTGATGGGACCTGAAGTCCTTAAGTCCTTACAAGTCTTCTGGTTCAGACGGTATATATCCAGTCTTCTTACAGAGGGCTAGTGAGATCATCATTGGGCCGATTTTGAGACTTATTAGGGCTAGTCTGACGTTGTGTTACGTCCCAATTGCATGGAGGGGTGTTAGAGTAGTCTTTATTTTAAAAACGGGCAGGATCGTGTGCACTATACATAAGAATTTCCGCCCCATTAGCCTCAAATGTTTCCCACTAAAAACAGTGGAAAAACTCGTGGACAGATATATCCGCAATAAGATCTTGTTAAGAAGTCCACTTCACAGACAACAACACGCCTTCAGGGCTGGTCACTGGACTAAACTGACTCTAAGCAGAGTAGTTGACCTAATCGAAAGACAGCTGAAGCAGAAAGGCCTCACCATCAGCTCCTTCCTGGACATCGAAGCAGCCTTCAATTACACCTCTGGAGAAGTGATGAGGGCGGCTATGATCGCACATGGTGTGCCCGTTGCATCGTGCAATGGACCTGCCACATGTTGGCTAATCGAAACCTAACTAAGACTAAGGGCGATTCCACCTTATGTGGAATCATCGACTCGGCATGTCCACAGGGAGGTGTTTCATCACCCCTGCTGTAGTGCCTGATAAGAAATTAATTGCTTTTTCTGCTCACGAGTCAGGACAACAACGTTATAGGCTATGCGGACAATACACTGGCTATCGTGCGCGGCCAGTATCTGGATGCGCTCTTTGGAGTAATACAGCAAGCACTAAGAACAGTATATTCATGGTGCAAAAGGACAAAACTATCATTTAATCCGAGTAAGATGGATACAGTGGTATCGATCTGAAGGTATAAGTGGGGAACACCGAGTACATTGAAACCTGCTGGGCAACAACTGGAAATTAAAGGACAAGCCAAATATTTGGGAGTCATCCTAATTAAGAAGATGTCATGGAACAAGCACCTGGAAAACAATTTCAAGAAACTAGTAACTTGAAAGGATCAGGGGAGTGCTCCTGACAGGTATCACTGATGCCTCAAGGTCGTCACATACGATGCCTCTAGGGGCACTTACAGGTTTGTAGTCATTCCATCTTACCATCAAGGTCATGGCTACGAAGGCGGCCTGGAGATTAAATATGGTAAACGATAGCAGTATATCGACACTATTGTGGATACCAATCGACATTGCGAGGCGGCCAACACTGAGCATGCTCAGGGTAAAATGTCCACTCGTCGCTACCTCTTTGACAAGAACTACCGAGTCAGCCTATTCACGAAAGAGGAATGACTTGGCGGCGAGGCACACTTGCCCAGTGATGAAGAAAACTGGTTTACAGGTAGCTCTAGGAACAAGGAGAATGCAGGTGCCGGAATATATCTGAGAAGGAATGGAATGAACTTCTCAATTGCAATGGGGTCCTACGCTGCTGTTATACAATCAGAGATTATGGCCATGCTCCAGTGCGCCTACAAGGCAAAGGAGTATCGCAATAAGAAAAACATTCGTATCTGCTCAGACAGCAGGGCTGCTACCATTGCCCTAAATGAAAAAACGACCACGCCGCTACTAGTTTGGGAGTGCTTAGAGGCACTAAATGAGCTAGTGAAAGACAATTGAGTCATTCTGTTCTAGATCCCTGGACACCGCGGAATTAAGGGCAATGAGATATCGGATAGGCTAGCAAAGCTAGCAGCAAACAGAATTTTACTGTACCTGAGTCTGTCGTAGGAACATTAGAAGGAGTGGGGCTTGGTCTCTGGCTGCAGACAGGATAAAACACACTTGGGATTAAAGATGAACTCTCGCCGAGCTAAGTAATCACTCGAGTTCGGGAAGATCTTAATTAAAGTCCTAACAGAATTGTTTATAGGACACGGAAACGTCCAATACCACAGACATAAGATAGGACTTGAAGAAAGTCCCCTCTGTCTTCTGTGTGGAAAGGATAATGCGACTTCTGCTCACGCCCTTTGTCACTTCCCTGTGATTGCGGGGAAACTATGTAGAGGGGCGTTTGGTCACGCCCACGTCGAATAAGGGGACGCAACAGGATCACCCAAGCGTCAGGGACTGTCACGGTCTCATCGCAGAGCAATAATAATATCCAGAATCAGAATACTTATATTTCCAGATAAGAAAATCATTCTAAACCAGGAATATAATACCAGACTTTTTAATAAACAAAATATTAATAGAAAATTCGACTTTGCTCCATAAGAACACCCCGGTATACGTTAGTCTGGGCCGCAGGATCGCTCTGTAGATCTACATAAGTGTCTCCGGTTTCAAGCCCCAGCTTTTTCCTATGGCTCTCCTGCAGAGCCGAAGAGTCGCTACTAACTTCTTGCACTTTTTTCCAGCCGTTTGTTCTATGACACCTTCTTATCCAGAATGATTCCCAAATATTTGGCTCGTTCTTTAACTTCCAGTTGTTGCCCAGCCAGTTTCAATGTACTCGTGGTTTTCCACTTATACCTTCGGGTGGATACTACTGCATCCGTCATACATTTTTATATCTTTCTGTGAATATAACCGCGTCCGTCTTACTCAGATTGACCGATAGTCAAGTCTTCTTGCACCACGTATCTACTGCCCTTAGTGCTTGATGCATTGCTCCAAAGAGTGCATCCGGATACTGGCCGTATCCCGTTTGGTAAAGTTCAACCGATCCAGCCTGTTTTTTAAGTGAAGACTACTATTGCACCCCTTCATGCCGCCGAACCAACGTCCAATGTCAGACTGGCCCTAGAAATTCTCAAGATAGGCTATTTGATGATGTCTCCAGCTCTCACACCCTTATTACTCTGTAAGAAGACAGAATATATGCTATCCGGTTTAGGAGACTTGAAAGGGCTGAAGGACTTTACGGCCCACCTAACCCTGGCTGGTGTAGCAATCTTGTTGGCTAGCCGCCTTTCCGGCCCCGGTTAGGTCACAGGCGACTTTGGTTGCCACGGAAATATCGCCCACTCTTTTCCGAATCTTGTGAAGTCCGATGAATGTGCCTCGATCAACTGTGGCAATGTATCCCGTCCGACTCTGAGTAACCCCGCCGGGAAATTACAGAGTGCCTAGAATAGTATAAAGGTTTCGAGAAAGCAGCTCATCCAATCTAGCTGCCTCTTTTTTTTTTGACGCCTCAGCAAAATTCATTTCACCTCTCTCTGGTTTCCATGCGATGCTCTCCGAGTTTCCCATTCGACCAGTGTAGCTCCCCAGCCTTTGGAACTGTTGTAGGTCAACAATTTCTCTGATAAGTAGATTTGATAGCTCTCGTGAAAATCTCGGCCGCCATCTCGAGGGTATCAACGTCTCTGATTGACTTGGGCACCTCTGAGAATTCACATCTTAGTTTCGTAAAAAACTCATCCCAGTCTGTTTTTCTTAAATATTTGGCTCATTTAGGACCCGCGCCTGCAATAGATTCCAACTCAAACGATATCTGTGAGTAATTGGAGAGAGTGAGTTCATCTAAGAGTATCTACATCTTATTGTTATCTCTAAAACTATCGGCGCAGAGAGTTATATCAATGACTTTCTCCCTGACCGAGTTACGAAACGTCAGGGTGTTTCCTATATTAAGAATATCTAAATCAGTGGTGATTTGGTATTCCAATAGATCATTACCTCTTGATTTAATGTTTATGCTGGCCCAGAAAGTATAGCTGAAGTCAGCTTTGCGCCCAAAAAGAAAAGGCAGACCCCTTACTTTGTAGTATTCCTCCAGTGTACGTACATCCTTTGGTGGATTAGTTGGGCTATCAAATGGAAGGTAAGCCGATCCAATAACTAGCCCCCTAATTCCCTTAAGATCCGTGACTATCACCATCAGGACTATCAAAAATAGCTCAAGCAGCGGGAAAATGTTGACTTCTTCGCCAGTATGCAAGCCATTATATTGGCCGCCTTCGATTACCTGTGACAAAACCAGCTCTCTCTAAAACCCTAATGTTATCTTGAACAAATCAGGGTTCCTGGATTAGAAAGATACCTGTGTGACCTGAAGCTAGGCTGTTCTAAAGTACTGAAGAGGCGCCTCTCCTGTGATGCAAGTTAACTTGTGTAGTGGTTAGACCGGGAGCACTCATTTAGTTCTCCTCCTGACCTTCCTATACACTGACTGCTACTTTTATCTCTGGCCGGCAATCTTGAAGTTGACCTTTTCAAAGTGGTAAAAGGGCCTCTTGTTAAGGACCACAAGAGTCCTCGTCTGAGACTCCGGAATTTGCAGAAATAGAAGATGCTTGATTCCTTCTCCCGTTGTGTCTTCTTCATAAGGCCTATTGTGCCCGAAAATCCACCAGGACGCTGTCTTAAGTGAGGGGTTGAATCCCTCTTTCGATCACAACCTTGTGCATCCAAGCTTTAGCCCCTGCGTCGGCTGCAATAAATACAAAGACCCCTCCCATACAGAAGGAGGTCTTGATTTTTGGCTGTTGATCTAGGGACACTCTTTCGAACACCTTTTAGGTAGCCTCCTGCAAAAGCTCAAACTACTCTATAGTGAGCAGCGAGTCCAGGTAGCTCTTTTCCGTCGCTACTATTGTCAAGTATTTAGCTCTATTCGTCGGCTGCTGGACTGCTTTGTGACTGCTTTTTCTTCTTTATGGAATGAATATAGATGATTTATAATTTTGGACACTTAAAAACATGAAAAAGTTAAATTCTAAGGCATTTAATTCAAAGTGTTAACATTTTTTTATTTAAAGGTATAAAAAAACTCTTTATTTTGAGATATTCTTACTTCTACATTGTTAATACATCAAAGTATTTTATTATGTAGCTACAAAATGGTTTCTGTATATGAACATGCCTTACAGGTTAAACATTGAATCACAAATTTTTAAACATCGATGTATGAACGCTTTGCTATCTTCTAAAAGCCCTTCATTATTTTTAAAAAAATTTTTAATCTTTTAAGATACTCGAAATCTGTTGATAACAAAAAAAATTGAATTTGCCCAAAAAACATAAAGTTTCAATCTAAAAGTTGAATTTTTAGCCGAATAAGACTGTTTAGTCAAAAAGAAAAAAAAGATTAGTATTCGTTTTAAAGTATATATAAATATAATTTGGTTCAGATTTATAAATTTCGGCCAAGTATAATTTCATTTATTATTTTTAAAAATATTTGATAAATTTTGGGAGATGTTTCCATGCTTAAAAATATTTGCAATCTCAAATCCCTAAATATATTTTAAACTGGCTTTAATATATTCCCGATTACTTTTAGAGTTTTCAGACGTCTTTTGAAATGATTTTATATCTTTATTAATTTTCTTTCAAAATCTATTATCTCAAAATCCTTAAAAAGTTTAAAACTTTGATCCCGAAATAAGAAAAAATCTACATCTTGTTGTAATTTTTTTGAAATATGTTTAAATTTAAAATTATTCTTGATTATTCGCAAAACTTCCAAGCCTTTTAAATAAACCTTCATCATTGATCGAAGTTTTCCTACGTTTTACGGGGATTATGAGAAAATTTCTTTATTATCTCTAAATCTTTCAAATTATTTAAGAAGATTCACGAATTTTATGACTTTTTCAAAAATCTACACTTTTTTTATTTTGCTCTCTTATTCAGTAAAAATAATTATTTTTTTTTTGAATGGCTAGCTACAAAAATGTTTTTCTCTTTCTTTTAAGTGGGCCAAGATAGCATTTGGCGACATTAACATTTATAACATGTTTGAAGAAGATAATATTGTCTGGAATACTTCTTATTCTACGTACGTCTGTATATATTCCTTCAATACAAACATAAATCACTTCAAATTTTCCTAAAAAATTATTGATTAAAAAAAAACATTAAGTGGTCATGTTTTTTAAAATATTGGAAAATATTTGCGTTCTTAACATTTTTAAAATAATTACAAATTTAAAGAAAAAGTAGAATTGACATTTTTTTAGATTTATTGAAGTAAAATAAAATAGTTTTTCATTTTCAAAAATTAATCTTTAAAGAATGTTCATAAATATTTGAAAATTTCAAAAAGATATTTCAAATAAATATAAATAAATATTTAAAAAAAGCTTCAAAGGATGATTTAAATTCACAATGCAAAAAATATCAGGAAAATTTTAGAGCAATTTTTTAATGTTGAAAGATTTTAAACTTATTTAAGGAAAAAGCTTTAAAATTTAAAAAAGTGTTCAGAAATTTTTAAAGAATTATAAAAAATTCGAAATTTGAAAAGGCTTAAAAAAATGGTGAAAAAATAATCTGGAGGACTGCAGAAAAATTTCGTTTATTTTTCAGACATATTTAACAAAATGGTAGAAAAGCTCCAATAAATTTGAAAAGATATATAGAGATTTTGAAAAACTTTTAAAAAATGATTTAAATTTTCAGAAGATTTTAAAAATTGAGCTCCGAATATAGAGTTTTGAAAATTTCGAAAAAAGGCAGAGGCTTTTTTAATTTTTAAACGTTTCAAGAGAACTTACATATTTTAAAGATTCCTAGGAATTTTTTTATGATTTCTTTTTATAAGGGCGTTTCGCTATACATGCTTTTGAAAATTTTGAAAGATTTCTAAAGATTATTAAAATTCTCAACGAACAGCTGCAGGATTTTAAGATTTAAGAAAATTATGTCCGAAGTGAAAAACGATCAGTCATTCGAGTGGTGACAGCAGTTTTTTTCTCTTGTTTATTATCTTACAATATAAATATTGTATTATGTATTATGGACGGTAGGATATTTCCTCAGGTAAAATATTTTTTAAAAAGTGAAGGTCATTCCTGAAGTAAATTTTTAAGAGGAATTCAATGGTGACCTTCATTTTGACCTTGAAGTTGACCTTCATGGCTTTCTGAAGGTCAACTTTGTTTTTCAAATGGAAACCCCCTTTTTTACATCTGCAATCGATTAAGCGAAAAATTCTACGTTAAGCTACGTACCCAAGTCATAGGTCAATTATAACCATCAAGGTCAGTTAAAGGTTATTTGAAATTAGCAAGGTTTTCCAAGAGGTCAGTGTAACTCCTGAAGTAAATGTCAACGAGAAATTCATTGGTGAGCTCTGTATTAATCTTGGTTACAGTGTTTTGAATATTGTAAAATAGTGAGGAAATTTTTCATTAAAAGTTCCAGGCGTTCTTGTGAGAGTCCTGTTCCTCCCCGAAGAGTTATACAGTCCTATACCGTTTTTCGATACCTAAGTCAATACCTAAGACGATAGCATAAGTCCTATACAGTTTTTCCATACGACTATTATGAATCGAAACTAAATTTACGTATTACGAGTACATACTTACTATCTTTTGCTAAAAGATTATTATGGCGCAAGCTAAAATTTCGGAACGAGAGAGGGTATCTGTGTTAATCAAGCGTGATTGAGTACATCGAGTTCGATCTTATGATCAAGTTCGTTTGCTTCTTAATCGCAATTTTCGTAATGGAGAAGGATTAAATCCTGTCTCAACATCAACACTTGTAAGAACTGTAAGGCGCTTTATGAATCATGGATCTATCAAGGACCTTCAGAGAACTGGTCGGCCAAAAGCATTTTTTGAAAACCCACACCTTAGTTTACGTCAAATAAACAAATAAATTGAAGAGAAATTGGAAAAAACTATTTTTAGACTTTCATGTTTATTCTATATTGAAGATCCTTCTTTGTTAAACTAGCGCCTGCAATTTCGCGCGAGACGTGCGTGTAATTCTTTCATTTAGGTCAGACCTAATTTTCATTATAAAATAAAAATTTCAAATAATAATTTACTTTTCAGGTTTATTTGTTTTCTAGATTAAACAAATATAATTTTACTATGTTTCGTACCTTTACTTGAGAAACAAAAAATTTAAATATTTTACTAGAAAGTTCTATTTTCAACCAAAGAATGATCCCTCTGCCAAGAGATGGATTTTGCAACCCAAAAGACCATTTTCTGAGAATTATTTCAATCTTCGATAAAAAAGATATTTCAGTCGAGAGAGAAGTAATATTTCAAAAAAATTATGAATATTTACAACTTTAAAATATTAAATTGAACTGCTCAATTTTCAAACCAAAAAGGAAAATGCTGTAAAGAAAATTTACATTTTTAAACTAAAATTACAAATTTTTAACAAAAAAGTTAGTGCTTAACCAATCGTTGAATTTCAAAATGTAAACAGACAATTTTTTTACAAACTAAAAAAGCTAATTACAAAAAATATATTTAAGTTTCCAACCAAAGCAATAAATCTTCAGCTAATACAATGACTGGTTAACAAAGTAAAGTAAATGTCAACCAAGCAGTTAAGCTTTAGAGCGAAAAAGATTAATTTTCAGTGAGAAATTGTCTAGTTGAAAGTTCAACCAAAACACGATTAACTTCCAACTAAACATAGAATAATTAAATTTCCAGAGAAAAAATCTAAAGCGGAAATATAATAGCAGACTTTTCAATTAACAACAAATTTGCTTTAATCAAAAAGTAGGGGAAATTTGTTAAAACAATTTTTGCAATTTTCATCTTTTTTTAAAATTATTTTTCTCGTTAAATAGAAAGACAATTGATGACGCAAATAAATATAAAAAATAGAATGTGAATGTCATTTGGTATCACTGAATTCCCTTAAAGAAGAATTTATCAATTTTTCAATTAATTGAACAAACTCTCTTTAAAATCAAAATTATTTCTTGAAAAAAATCCTACTTTTTCTTCACTCCATGGTAAGTAATGTAAGCAATATTTCATATACATATTTTTCAGGATTTTGAAAATAAATTTACCGACAAATTTGACCTCTTATCTGAACTCAATCATAAAATCGAATCCTTAAGGGTGTTAATACCCACTTTAAAATATTCACGATGGATTAAAATATTGAAATATTGATTAATGATTTTTCTGCATTTTACAAGTTGCCGAAATCAAAACTGTAGAAATAATTTCTGAAAACATTTGGAAACAAAATAAGGGATTGTTTTCTCACTAATATAAAGGAATTTATGAATCTTGGATTTCGAGAAAAAATGATTTTATAAGGAACCCTAATATATATGATTGCATGATATCATATTATATACATTAGGAAATCAGATATTAGAAATAAATATTCTTGTGTGAAGGGAACTTATTTGAAAGTGCTTGAAAATCACAACAAATTATGAGCTTTCAATATTTCTTATATTTAAAAAGAAACATAATAACAAATAAAGACATTTTGCATTTATCAACAGCAAAAAATTATTAAACCCGCTATTATTTTTCTAAAAGCTCTATCAGCAAAAATAAATATTGCATACAAAAAATTACTAAAGATATATGTACAATAAGGCCAGATTGAAGCAAACATTAACATTTTTTATAATTTAACAATGTCTGAAGAATGTTGCGATGTAGGATACATAAAAACGTTCAATAAAAAAAATTATTTTTCTCGTATTTTTATTTAAACAATGAGATCGCGTTGATCATATGTACGGTTTTTTATATAACATAATTCCTTTAATTACTCATACAATGACGTAATCTCTTCAGCTACTATAAACATAGTTTTAAATCAAAGATATTTTTATCTAATGTTATCTCTGCCAAGAGTCTACCTACTGTCACTATGAATAACCAAGAATATGTTGTTTGCCCTAAAATTGATTTCTTATATTTTTTCATAGTACTATAAAAAATTTTTTAAACAATAATTATAATAAACTGAGTATTGTATCCTTCAAAAAATCAACTATTTGATCCATCGGTCGTTTTTTGAATCTATAATTTTCATTTTATTAGATATTGAGAAGTCTAGCCCTATAAGCGGAAATTTGATCAGAAATTTTCAAAAGAATGTGAAAGTAATACTAAAATTTATGATTTTTGTTTTAATTTACTAAACATAACTTATATTCATATAGTATAATAGAAATATTTTCCTTCAGAAAGTATGTAACACTAAATCTAAGATTCCTATCATTGTATAAATATTACTAATTTAGAGTCCATTTTGACAAATTGCGCTGTAGGAGGGAAATTTCAATCACAATTTTTATTTATGCTCAAAAAAAATTATTGTCAGATATTCTTCAAGTAAAGAATGTAAGTAAAGACTTCATGTTCTCTTCCCAATCTTCCTCTTTTTTTCTTTTTTAAATAATGCATCTTTTTCCCCTGTCATCAAAAAACTTTCCTTTTTTTAGGGTTTCCAACGTCCTGATAATTCTTTTTTTATTACGTTTCCTAATGTAAAATTTGAAATGAATAAATAGAACACAATTGAATAATCCAACTATTCTTACTTCAAAATTCTAATCTTTGGTTGCATTTCTAATTATTTTGTTGAAACAGATTTTGTTGAAAAGTATTTAAAATAAATTCAATGACTGGTTAAGACTCCATTACTATTCCATTTTTTAAAACTTACGAGGGTGGATTGATAAGTTTCCGGCCTGACCAAGAGATGGCGCCACTAGGCCTACCTTGAGGTGGCGTTCTATAGTACCATATTTAGATAGCTTGTAGCTATAGTTTCAGCCCGATCGCCATGTTAGTTTAGGTTTCAGAGCACACTGAACAAGACGCCTCTGTGTTTTTCTTAAAAATGGAAA
>NC_046662.1:49766113-49779956 GCF_010883055.1 Belonocnema kinseyi | reverse complement strand
GCCTTGGAGGAGATTATGTTGAGAAATAAAAAAAAAATTCTTAAAAACGTTGTTTTTCTTGGTCAGGCCGGAAACTTATCAATCCACCCTCGTAATCTTCTTCGTTTAAAAACCATCTTCGCTAAAAAAAATATCCTGCGTGTTAAATCTGGAACACTTTTGTCGACAATTCATTTTTTTCAGATTTCTCATTTTCTTTAGTATTTATTTTTTGAAATAAAAATGTAACCTTTTCATTTTTTAATACAAATAGATATTTGGAATTGAAAATTTTTCTCTTCCAGTTTGAAATAAAAAAATTTTATAAAAAAGTCATATTTTTTTTTGTAAATTGCCTTGTTGTGTTGAAAATTCATACATTTTGTTAGAAATAGCTTTCTTGTTCAAAATCACAATTATTTGGCTAAAAGTTAATATCTTTTGATTGAGAATTCAACTTTTTTATCTTGAATTAAAATATTCTTTCGTGAAAATATTACCTGTTGACCTGTCCAAAGCGGTAAAAGGGCCTGTTTTTGAGGAAAGCAAGAGCCCTAGTCTGACACACAGGAATTTGCACAACTAGGAGATCCAAAGGCCTATCGAGCTTGACGATCCAACAGGATGCTGTCTTAAGTGAGGTGTTAAATCCCTCCAACCGCCGGAGGACCAGAGATGGGACACCCAGTTTACTCGGGAACTACGCTGTAGCCCACACGATCTTTTGTAGTAACTCAAATCCACGCGACATAAGAGATGCACCTTCCTAACGCCATGTCTCTACTACGGCCTTGTGTAGACAAAATTTTGCTGCTGGGGCGGCTGCAACGAATATAAATATCAGAATGAGGTCTTAATTTTTGGCCATCGATCTGGGGGCACTATTCCGAGCACCGTCTAGGAAGCCTCCTCTAATTGCTCCAACTGCTCTGTAGTGGGGAGAGAATCTGGGTAGCTCGTAGCCGTCACCACCATCTTCGGCTGTCAATCATAGGCTCCCCCCCAGTGGGGGCCCTCTAAACCCCTTCCTCTCTTCTGGGTCTCAGTGCTGGTTATTGCTGTTGTAGTCGCCGATGTTTTAGCTTCCACAGCTACTGTAGTAGCCTGCTGCTCTTGCATCTTCAGTCTCCTTTTCAGGTAACCGTTGATGTGTTTCTTCTTTATGAGGGAATCATTAGCCGTTTCCGTTTCCATAGCCACCACATTCAGAGGAAAGCTCAATCAATCAGCTCCCAGATGAGCTAAAGGGACTAAAGGAGCTAAAGGAGTTTGGCTTGCCAGAAACAGAGATTGTCAGGAAACCTTTTTTTCTCCTTGTTCTTTCAATTTTTATTGCGCTTGTTCCATTTTGTTTCTACTAGTAGCAGGGGAAATAAAAGGTCCGCCCACGCAGAGCCCCGCATGACAGGGTAAGTCTAATTACCTAGGGAGGTCGTCCGGTGTCTTTAATAGGACGTTAGGACACCTTCGTAACCACCAGGGGCTAAATTACCATAAGCACTATCAACCTACACCCATGGATTAGGCAGGTGGTCAAATTGAGCAAGACATTCAATAAATATCCTTTTGAAGGCCACTAAAGCAACGGAAGGCTGTTTTTTGTTCGCTGTGTGAGCCGCGGGTTATTACTGTCCCGGTTTCAAAAAATGCAACAGACCAGGAGAGCCAATTTATGTTGGTCCTTACATCTATATCGATACTCATAAAGACCGAGGTCCGTTTCATCCCTATGTCCCACACGGTTAAGCCTCCCCAATAAATAAAACATTAGGCATTTTTCAACCAAGAAAAATTATGATTCCTAATATTATTCTTCAGCTCTATCATCAAAAATGATTATTGTGTAAAAAAAGTTACCAAGATATTCTGATAACAAGGCAGACATCACACATTATACATTACGAAGAGAATGGTGTCATAATTAAAAAAAGTTATCAATTAAACTTAAATCTCAAAAAAAATTAATACAACATGTATTTTAAAGTGTATTATGTATCATGTGCTTTGAAATTTGTGATATTTCAAGTAATTGGATAGATTTTTCTACTAAAGACTTGTAAAATTCACGGTCAAAGGACAAATTCACTGTCAGACCCGGTCCAGATCAGTACGGTTCTACGAAAGATCGACGCTGGTATAAAGCAGATATACTAGTAGTTCAGCATTAAAAGTTCCGAGTTAAAAATAATTTAATGTTAAAAGTTTCAAACCAAAAGCTTTCCTAAAAGTAAGATTCAAGATTTTTAAATAGTCTGTTTCGAACGATTGGAAAAAGAAGAAGTACATAACACTTTTGTAATCGTTGAAATAATTTTAGCTTTTTTATTTAAAAAGCTAAGAATGTTAATAATATGATATGATGACAATATGATATTGCTGTGTATTTCTTCCCACTGAAACCAAATATGCAAACTGTTTAAGCTCTACACGCCAGAGTTTTGACATAACCTCGAAAACATCCAATTAACTACTTGAACAGCAAACATTTTTCACCCGTACCCTTTTCACCCTCCTCACCTTAATCTGGTTACCCTATTACCTCGTGGCTTTATAAGCGCCTTACCTCATAATAATAAAAACCCATAATCTGAAAAACCCGTTATCTCATTCAAAGGAAAAATCTTCTTTTGGAAAACTGGACAATTTCGTGAGTTTTTCTTGTGCAATATACTCATGGGTAAGTAGCTCTATACCCGTGAAATCCCATTACATGATAACCTCAAAACTCCGAAATCATAAGATTTACTAGAGTGAAGTCATGAATCAAGGTCTACTCTATTATTATTTGTCAAATCCCTCTCAGACGTCCCTTATACCTCAGTATGCTTGTAGTCTAATATATTTTTTGCAATATTTATAGAATTAAATTCTTTTGTGATAGTTTAACAATTGTTGAAGAAAAAACCACTACTACTGTTAATACTACCACTACCACAACTATTATCGATACTACTACATTTTACGATTTCAATTGTAAAAAGATTTACCGTTTTTTTCTGAACTTTGAAATGATGCTTACCGTAATGAACACTGCAGATGGTGACACTGCTTCTAAGGAAGATATTTGGAATGATCCACTCTCCAATTTTCTAAGGTAACGAAACCATCGAAGTCGCGCTGCCCTGTAGTAGACGGTTGGGTGTGAAGATGAATCCGGAGTGTATCTGACGACGAATTGACGTTATTCTTGTCAAAGTCGGAAAACCGCCATACTTACTCCAATGGAGGTATAGGGGTTATCACCCCTAGGTTGGCGGACTTACCCGCAATTATAATGGAAGCCCTATCGTGTGGGTTTTTTTAATACATCTCTGGCTAATATGAGAAATTGCAAAACATATTCGCGTTTGAGAGAAAATGTGCATCAAAGTACTAAAAACGGTGATAGGTACTTCTACGTGTGCGGCGATTTTAAGATCAACAAAAAGTTTAAAAACTTTACTCAACACCTGCATCAAATATATCGGCACTGCTTTTGGTGTAAGGTGATCCAAGGAAACAATTTTTGATTGCCCAAAATGATCTCCTGTGCTTAAATCTCAATGTTGAACCGACATAATGAGCATGCTTTAAAAACGAAGTTTGTAACATTAACTGTCTGGCGGGAGCCGAAGAGCAAAGACTTTTTATATTTTTGTTTGACTGACACAGTAGGATGCAACTCCAGTGATTTAAAAAAATGCAGTATGCATTCGTGCTCAGCGTAAGCAATGCTTCTATATCTGAGATAAGTAACAAAGACATCAGGAAGTAGCCCTTGACGTATATGTGGCTGATATGGAGATTGATAAATCAAATAAAGAAGATATCAATAAAAAGAGAAGCGAGAGTAACGATCACGCTTGTTCTTGTGCAATAGTGGATCTTGAAAGAATCATTACGTTTAGAAAGATTGGCCAGCTCGAGAATCTATATAAACTGGATCAAAAAATGTTATAAACAAACTGTTGGTTGAGCCGGCTAGAATTCGACTTCCTTGATTGCACATCAAACTCGGTTTTATGAAACAGATCGTGAAAGCCTTGGATGAGGAAGGAAAATGTTTTACTTATTTAGTCAAACGCTTTATAGCTTTATCAAGCGCGAAATTGAATGAAGGAGTCCTTGATGGACCTTAAGTTTGTAAAATGTTGAGAGATGAATCGTTCACTGACATAATGAATGTCAAGGAACGAGATGCATGGCTGAGCTTTACAAATTTGGTATAGAATTTTTTAGGCAATCGAAGGAGTGTCAACTATAAGTAATTGGTGCCTCACTTGCTCAAAGCTGACAAAAATGGTTTGCTTGATGAATTACAATCTGCACTTTCTTGATTCTTGTCTGGAATACTTTCCACAAAAACTTGAAGATTACAGTGAGGAACAAGATTATTTAGATATCAAGAACATGGAAAGACGTCACCAAGGAATATGAAATAAATATATGATTGCAGACTTCTATTGGATGCTTAAAAGGAAGACTGTTCACAGTGGAAAGAAGTGTAGACGAAATCCATTGCACAGATGTTCCGAAGACAAAAGAGTTTGAAAGAATAAATAAAATCATTGACATGGATTTAATGCCGTTGCTACGGATAGAAGAATTTAAGAATAAAAAAAGTAAAGGGGTTTTTAGGTTATGATGTTATGGGATTTCGGGGGTATAGAGCTAGTTACCCATGACTATGTTGTGCAAAAAAAATCACGAAATTTTTCTGTTTTCCCAAACAAGATTTTTATTCTGAATGAGTTTACAGGATTTTGATTTTATGGGGTGATATTATTACGATGTAAGGGGATTATGTGGTTATTGGGTTATCAGATTGAGTTGGGGGTCTTTTTGAGGTAACGTGAAAATCCTGACATGTAAAGATCAAACGATTTGCATATTCGATTGTAGCGAGAAAAAAAAAATTGGAGTATCATATTCACATCCAGAATCAGAAAAAAAAATTTGTTCGGCCTGTGTTCTTTGAGTTAATGTAAGTATACAAAACTTATTGGCTGTAAACGAAAATAAAAAATACATATTTTGCGTACAACTCCAAAAACATTTCTTTTACACTATTATTTACCTATTATTCATTCCAGTTTTTGATCAAATAATAAAGATTTAATATTGAATCGAAAGAATATCATATACTATCAATTGAACAAATTGTGCCTTTCAACTTCGAATAAATTGAATTATATGCGAAGGAATAAAAATTATTTATTTTGAACTTAGGACAGCCGAAAACATGAAATAATTTAAATTTTAAGGCATCCAATATAAAGTTTCAATTTTTTTCTGAATATATAAGGAAAACTGGTTATTTTAAGATATTCTAACTTCCACATTGTTTATATATTAAAATTTTCTATTACGTAGATATAAAATTGTTTCTATATCCTGTAAGTACTAACAGGTTCAACATAAATTCAAAATAGTTTAATTTTAAGCATATCATTGCATTAAAATTATAAGCCTAAAAAATTTACGACGCAGTATATTTATAAACTTTAATTAATTTCACAAATTAAATGATTTTTGAATCAATCTCAAAAAAAGTAACTCGATATCAGAATAAATAATTACTATTTAAATTTGTATATTGATTTAAAAATTAAAAACAATCTTTTTACATTTATTAACAAAATTATAATTCTTACTGCCGAAAACTTGTCATCGCAATGTACGTAAAAGTTTTTTATAGATTTATGGGTCATATAATAGTGCTCGTCTAAATTTTGTATTTTACCAAGGTTTAAAATTACTAACTGCATTCGCATAATTGAAATTGATGATATTCACCAATGTCTTGAATTTTTTTTTTAAATAAATTATTTTGAAAATAAAATATTGAAAAAAACGAATTTATCAATCCGAACCAACTTCATGCTACCAACAATTTTCGATTATTGTATATAATATTATATTAAAATTTAATGAAAAAATACCTGAATAAAAAAAAAGTTATTTTTTTTCTTTTAAATTCAACAATTTAAAGATTAATATATTTGAAATCCGTTAAAATGAAACAAAATTGAATTCATCTAAAAAAGACAACATTTCAATACAACAGTTGAATTTTCATCCAAATAAGATTGTTCAGTCAAAAAGAAAAGAAATGTTTGAGTTAATGAAAAAAATATTTAATACTTTTAGAAGTTTGGTAAATTTCCAAAAATATTTGATATATTTTCGGACATCTTTCAAAGCTGAAAAATATTTGTAATCTCAAATCCCTGAAAATATTTTGAACTGACTTAAATTATTCCCACATTTTTCAAAAATTATTTTTGGTTCGTTTCAAAACGTCCAAGCCTTTGAAATATCTTTTCAAATCAATTGAATTTTTCCTACGCTTTTTTTAAATTTTCAAGAATCTAAAATTTTTTCATTTTGCTCTCTCATTCGGTAAAAATAATGAATTTTTTTCTCTGAAATGACTAGCTAAAAATATGTTTTTCTCTTTCTTGTAAGTGGGCCACGATAGCATTTTGCGACATTGATATTTATAACATGTTTGAAGAAGATAATTTTGTCTGAAATACTTTTTCATTGTACATACGGCTGTATATATTTCTTCAAATATGACCTATTTAATTTTAAATTTCCCTAATCAAATTATTAATTTAAAAAAGCATTAATTTTTAATATTTTTAAAATTTTGGAAAATATTTACGTTTTTAACATTTAAAAAATAATTTAAAATTGAAAGAAAATGTAGACTTGAAAGCATTTCGAACAAAAAATAAAATATATGTTTACATTTGAAAATTTAAACAATTTTAAAATTGACATAAATATTCTAAGCAAATTGTTAAGGTTTCAAAAGAATTTAAATTTTTTGAGAATAATTTCAGAAATATAAAATGGCTTTTTATTTTCAAAACTTAATCTTTAAAAAATATTTAAAAATATTTTGAAAATTTTTTTAAAGATTTTTTAAATACTTAAAAAATTTGGAAGATTTTAAAAACACGTTTGGAAAAACTCTAATTATTTAAAAATATATATGAAAAATTCTAAAAATGTGAAGAATAACTTGATATCTAAAAAAATGTTAAAGTAAAAAAAGTAGAATTTTGAAGATTGCGAACGAAAAATACAGAAGATTTTGAGATGTTTAAACGTGAAAAGAAAATTAAAACTTTTTTAAGATTTCTAGAAAAATTTCGTATGATGTTATTTACTAAAAATTCATTTTAAGAGAATATTTTAAAAGATTTCAAAACCTTTCGAAAAATTTGTAAACAAGATGAAAAAAAAATCGAGTACGTTAAAAATATATTCAATCATTTTAGTATCTTTTACTTTTTCTCAAGTACCGTGGCTAAATTATATTTATATAATTTAAAAGAAAATAATAAACTAAGAGAATAAATATTTATTCACAATCATTACTTTAAGTAAAAAAAGTATTTTACCGTCAAATTACAACTTTAAAAATGTTTGTATTATTTTTTATTGAGAAACCTTCATTTCTTGAATATTTAACTTTTTGTTAACAAATTTATGATGCTGGTTTAAAAGTTGATTCATTTTGGTAAAAATAAAAATATTTGGTTAGAAACACAGGCTTTCGATTGAAAATAATCGGTTTTTGTCTGGATTGCAACTACTTTGTTGAAAATGCTTCCTTTTTTTATCAATTCACTTTTTTTAATTTTAAATTACAATCTTTTTGTCCAAATAGCAATTATTAGATGCTTCGTTGTCAATTTATTTTTGTTGGATGAAACATCGTACTATTTCCTCGAAAAATTAACTGCTTTATTAAATTGAAAACATTTTTTTAGTTGCATAGTTTAAACATTTTAATTCAAACTGTATCATTTCAATCAAAAATTGAACTATTTGCTGAACTTTCATATGGTTTTCTTTGAAAATTCTTTATTTTGTCAAAAACTTAATCTTCTGGTTCTATTAAAAATTCGTCTTCTGTGGAGAATTTTGATCTTTTTGGAGAAACATACAACTGAATGAAAATTAAACATTTAGAATAAAGATTCGTTTATTTTGTATGCGTTAGATTAATTTTGGAAGATTTAAAGAGAAACGAATATTTTTTAAGATTTTCTGGAATATTTAAAGTAGTTGTTTTTTCATTCGAAAAATTAAATTTCAGAAAATATTTAAAAATATTTTAAATAGTCCAAAGAGAATCTTAAATATTTAAAGGTCAGATTTTCAGATTTTAAAGGTTTTAAAATAAATTTTTAAAAAATGCCCGTCACTTCAAGAAGAGGTGCAGAGGTTTAAAAAAAAAATTTATTTCAAGAGGTTTCGACAGAATCAATTTCGTTATTCCTATAAAAACATTTAATGATTTTTTGTATGTACAAAATTAGGTTTTTAAAAAATATCTCAAATGATTTCAAAAAGTTTGAGATCATAATTTAAATTCACAACGAAAAAAATAGCTAGAAGAATATAGAGCAATATTTTAGTGTTGCAATATTTTAAACTAATTTTAGAAAAGGGCTTAATCATTTCAAAAAATGTTTAGAAGTTTTGAAAGCATTTCAAAAATAATTAATGATTTGTAAAGGCTTGAAAAATTGTCAAAAAGTAATCTGGAAGACTGTAAGACAATCTTTTTTTTTAGTTTTTTAAGATATTTCACAAAATAGTGGAAAAATTCTTTGTAAACTTCTTAAAAATGATTTAAAGTTTAAGAAGCTTTAAAAAAATTGAACTCTGAATATACACATTTTTGAAGATTGCGTAGAAATGCACAAGCTTTTTGGAAAATTTAAAATGTTTCAAGAGAATTAAAATTGTATTAAAATTACTAGGAAAATTTGGTATGATTTAAAAAAAGAATTTTTGACGTTTAAGTTTTCTAAGATTGAGATTACGGATGCAAAAATTGCTTTAGCGCTCGAAACTGCGAAGAAGAATTGTCCACTCGGGAAAATCGAACGATGGCATCAAAGAAAAAAGAAGTTTTCGAAACGTAAATGAAAATTAACCTTCGTATTCGTCTTAACGCAGCTAAAATTTTGTTTACTAAACTATTTTATTTGACCATTACTACTGAAAATAAACAATAAATAATTTTAAAATATTTCGATCAAAAATCGGTGTTTTATGAAACATAACTAGCGATTATTTTGCTGTTTGTTAATAAAAGTGCTTGAAATTTTCATGGTGTATTATAAATACATGAACAATGAATACAGATAACGCTCTTTGTTTAAATAATTATCAACAAACAGCCGAATAATCGCGAGTTATATTGTACAAAATATCGATTTTTGATCAGAATATTTTATAAGGACTTAATGTTTAACTTCAGTAATAATTCTCGAATGAAAAAGATTACTAAACAAGTTTGTCGGCTGCGTAAGGATGAATACGAAAGTATAATTTATTTTACGTTTCGACCACTTTTTTCATTCATCGATTTTCCCGAGCAGACAATAATACTTCCACGTTGTTTCGAGCGCCTAATGAGTTCTTGGATCCGCCATCTCAATTTTATCTTACGATTTTATTTAACTATAAAAGAGTTGTAGAATTTATAAAATTTTTGCAGTTCAGATAGCTTGTCAGAGAAAAGACCTGATTTCAATTTTTTTTACCAATTTTCGATTCTCAACTTGATGCGACCATGAGCATAATAAATTATTCACTATTTTTATAATTATCATGAAGAATCATGTTCAAAGCGAAAAGAATCGTTCGCGTAAGTGGTGACTGCAGTACTTTCTCTCTTATTTATTAAATTATAATAAGCATATTTTCTTATTTTCTCATTCTTACTTTAAAGAGGACAATCGAAACTTTAATTAAGGAATTTGAGAATCGAAAATTTATTCTAACTTAATTTTTCGCAGACAGTCACTTTCTAAAAAAAAGCATGTTTTTAATTTGACTTCAAAAAATAAAATTTAGGTCATTTGTGCACCTTACATAGTTTAACTGAAAAACGGAAGTTCTATTTATATAACAATTTTCATGATTAAAGAAAAAGCTATGAATAATAGGCAAATAGTCTGAAACAATTTCGCAGATATTTTTTACATAAATATATCTGCTACCTAATATTATTTCTTCGTGTTTCGTGGAAGTTTACTAGAAAATAAAATATTTTATAGTCATAAAATTATTTTTGTTCTTTCTTTCTAGACTTGAAGAACTACGCCAAAGGGAAATCCGTTAGACAATTAGTTAGATAATTAGTTAAGGTATGTTTTTTGAGATTTATTACTCACATATACACCATTTTTAGTCGCAATAATCTGCTAAATTACAATTGTATTACTAGTAGTCAACGAAATAATAAGCAATCCCGTCCTGAAAAGTACAGTGAGAAATGAAAGTTGCAAATTTATTTTTTGGTTGTCCCATTTCAGGTCAACAGTTTGAATTGATTCAAGTTGTGAATGATCTTACAGAGAGAGTATCATTAATTTTTCACCTGAAACATAAAAAAAAGAATTGTTATTAGAAAGAAATTGCATTGCTTTTTTTTTAATATGTGAGCGTCCGCATAAAATTTTGAACTTTGAAACTTGTGTGCCGAAAAACTTAATTTTTGTATTTTCAATGTTTTTTTTTTATAAATAAAACAAAAACTACCTGTCCTATAAAAAGGTGATTCATAACAAATTTGTATACATTTTTTGGGTGCACAATGTTTGTCTTATCATTTTTTCCTATCTTGCATAACTTGACCGCAAAACGCAATTTTTGATTTTTGATTATTTTTTGTGCGGTCAAAATTTAAATAAAAATTTTTTTGATTAATTCAAAAAGTTGATATAATAATCTTGTAGATCTATCTTTCATTAAAGATGTCCGGATGTTAGAATTCCTAAAGTGGTTAGGGAGAAATTAAAGCTTTCACAATGAAATCATGATAAATTCCTTGTATCAAAAATATTATGTACGGTATATATAAAATTAAGATTCTGCACTAAGAGACGCGCAATAAGGGTGCAGTTTTCGCAGAAATGGCAGCTTTTAACAATTTGTGAAAAATGCCTTGGAACAATTTTCCGACATGACTTGTGGTTTTAAATTTATTTTTCAAAATTGAAATGCGAAAACCGAAAATTATTCAAGTATGCCAAACGGTGCGTGATACGTAAAAACGTAAAAATATTTTGTGTTATCCGTTAAAAATACTATGAAAAAGATTCTTATTTTTAACATAACAACGTGAGAATAGAAAAGATAGTTTGAAGAATGATTGTATTATAAGGTAGTTCAGGAAATAAATATCTATTTAAAAAGGTCTGTTGAAAATTCTTGGTTAAAAATGTATATATTTTTTGAAAAAAAATTATGTTTGAAATGGCGTTTTTCAATTGAAGGTACAGCTGTTCTATTTTTCTTAAATATTGATCTTTTTCACCATTTTTTTCTACATTTACTGAAAAATATTTCTTGATTAACTACTCAATCTTTTCTATGACATACCTCATTTGGGTTTAGAAATTACTTTCTTTTGGTCAAGGATTCTGACCATTTTTTTTAATTGTCTTTTTTTATTTAATTTACCCATTTTACTAAAATTTAAAACACTTCAAATAAAAATATGAAATGTTACAGTTTTACTTGAGAATAGATTTTTGTTAATCGATGATTTATCACTTTGGTTGAAAATATGAATATTTTAATATTAATCATTAATGTTATTGCTCAGAAAAATATGAGGTTGTTTCTATACATAAAAGAATTTTATGCTTTGAAAATTTCAAAATAACGAGTGTTTACAAATTGTAGGAAAAAATGAAAGTTTTGAAAACATTTCAAAAAATTAAAAACCAAACTTAGATTTTTTAAGATCTCCAAACAAAAAGTGCAGACGCTTCCTAAGGATTTCGGAAGGTGCCACGATAATAATATAACTATTTTCTAAATGTTTATGAGATAATTTAAAGTGGTCTTATGTTTTTAATATCTAAATTCGAAAAAATATTTAAACAAATTTAAACAATTGAGATTTAAAATTTGAAAAGATATGGAAAAATATAAAAACTTTAGATTTTTGAAGATTTGCAAATACTAATTGCAAACGCTTCTTAAGGATTTTGAAAGTTTCAAGATAATAAACTAAATATATTATTTTCTAAAGGTTTCTGAGATAATTTAAAGTCATTTTTCATTTTGAATAACTAGTTTTAACAGAATAATGTAAAATACTTAAAAACAATAAAAAATATTTCCAAAATTGCTAAAAAAGAATGTGCAGGGTTTTAAGAAAATTTTAGGAATAAATCGCGTCGGTTTAAAAGAAATTTTGGAATTTTAGCAGTTTTGAAGAGATTGAAAAAATTTTTAAACTATCAAAGATTTCCGATAATTCATAATATTATTTGAAATTTCTTTTTAACTTTCGCAAATTATGAACATCTTGTATGCTGAACTAAAGTTTTCCTTAAATTTTGCAAAATCCTGTAAAATAAAAAAACTTTATCACAAATTTTTTTAGATATTTTTTCGATATACTGCATTTTTTTAAATCCTGTTGAAGCCTAGAAAAATTTTATTCATATAATCTTCAAAACAATTAAACCTAAAAAATAAATTATTATGCAGAATTCTTATTTCGTAACCAAAATTATGTCCTAGGCAAATTAAAAAACTACAGGCATCTGTAGCGCGCTATTGAACGCACTTGTTTAACAAAAAAATGTGCTCAATTTTTAATAAACACGGAAGAATAAAAATTATTTTTTCTAATTTATCTTCATGTTATTTTTCTTAAAAATTAATAATATGGAAAAGGAAGAATTTTTGAGTGTTATATAGTTTATAGTTTCAACAGTAGCAAGGCTCATTCGTTTAGGAAATTAAAATCTTTTTACATATGTGTATTTCAAGAAAATAATTTTCAACGTAAATAAATAAGATTGAATGGCTGACGTTAGTAAATAATTTTCGTATTACTATTAGAAGGCAGTAGTTGTTAAGTATGTCATGTATAGATTATATTATGAACTCAATTATTAGACCCTAACTTATATCTTAATGGAACCCCATTCCATTGAAAAACGGCGATGATATTTTACGATAGTCATTGGTATGAAGCACCAGGAATAAGCAAACGGGGGGAAAATCTGGAATATATAAAGCCACTTAAAACACATCTCGAAATCATTCAACGTTAAACATGGAATCCCGAAGAACTATTACTGTCTTCGTTCTATTGTGCATTATTGCACTTACGCTGATGGGTGAAAGTAGCTCAGGCATTCCCAACAAAGGCCAACCCAACAAGCCACCATAGAGGTGGAGGATATAAATAGGGTTGCAAGGGAAAAAATTGTTGATATTTTTTAAATGATTTACTGCAGTGGTGAGTGTGTATATAAATAGTTGCATTTTCAATATATAATAAAAAATTTGTCATAAGGACAACCGCAGGATTTCGCCGGGAGCGGGTGCTAATCTGAAAAATTGCACCCGCTTCCAGCGAAATCGCGGTAAAATTTCAGCCATAACCACGTCTCACAACCGTGAGATAGGTGGTTACAGTCTGTAAAGCAATCAATACGACAATCCAGCAAAAGCCTTGTAGACCCTAAGAACACGGAGCGACTCAAGGACAACCGCCTTCTGCATTTTTCCCGCAAGTGTTCTAGCATATTGTTGACACGCAGGGATGCTTTTTAGGCTATTAGCAAGTGAAAGCTTGGCACGTCCAAGAGCGCCGATGATAAGGACGATCAGTTTAACAGAATATTCCGGGTACAATCGTTGCAACTCCCTTATTAGGTCTCGATATGTCTCTTTCTTTTCATTCTCCTTGGCTATGATGTTTTTGTCAGCTGGTGCCGAGAATTCGATAACGAACATGGTTCGCTTCTCGAAGTCCAGAAGAACCATGTCAGGCCTCGAGTGAGCAACAGAAACAATTGTTGAGAATATAAAGTTCCAGTAT
>NC_046662.1:49763450-49766013 GCF_010883055.1 Belonocnema kinseyi | reverse complement strand
GCAAACGTTAGCTCACAAGACATTGACTGATCCTTCACATTTCTGTGGAAGATACCGTGCATCCTCTTATCTAGGAGCTGTTCACGAAAGTTTTTCTCTTCTTCTTTCTTAATCCGGGCTTTCAGGTGTGAGTAATCGAGATAGATAAGATTTGATGCATTTTGTTCACCCCTAATACTGAAGTCAAGTCCGAGTGTTTCAGCAGCCTCCTCCGATGCTTTGTACATAAATGCTCCTTCGCCTACTTCCTCGTGATTCCTGACCATTTTGAGAAGAGGGTCTCTTCCATTTGCAACTCTATGTGCTGTACCCAGAATAATCCCGTTGTGAAGACATTCAAGACTCAATATTCCGCGACCCCCTTGACGGCGTGAGATGTACAGTCGCGGAACGAAAGACTTAAGATGCATGCTTTTGTTCATGTGCATAACCTTTCTTGTCACGATATCAAGAGATCTGAGCTCGTTCTTCGTCCATGAAACTACTCCAAATGAATAGAGTAATACCGGGACGGCAAGGATGTTCGTTGCAGATACTTTGTTCCTCGCCGACAGTTCGGACGACCAAATCTGTCGGATGAAACGTTTGTATCTGCTTCGGAGAGTATCCTTTATAGATGTCACATCCTGAATGCGGCTCTGTGGCACGCCCAGGTATGTATAAGTCTCTCCAGCGCAAAGGTGTCGTATGGCGCTTCTATCAACGAGCTCAGGATATTCAGGGATGCCATTAGGTTTTCCTCGCTTTAAATAAACCTTGGCGCATTTGTCTAACGCAAATTCCATTCCAATTTCCTTAGTATATCGTTCGACAATCCCCAGAGCTAGATGCAGTTGCTCTCTGTTTTTAGCATAGATCTTAAGATCGTCCATGTAAAATACATGAGTGACCTTATACTTTCAATCTGCAGGTTTGCCGCACAAGTACCCGTCGGAATGGCGTAGTGCTAGAGATAGTGGCAATAATGTAAGGCAGAAGAGGAATGGGCTCATGGTGTCGCCCTGAAAGACACCTTTCTGAACCGTGACCTTGTTAGTTGTCACACGATTTTTGCCAGGTGAGATAGTAAATCTAGTTTTCCAAAGCGGCATCAATCTCTCTATGCACCCAACTATTTGCGGATGAACCTTTAAGATTTCCAAAAGACAGATGATAAGTCTTTGGGATGTAGAATCGAAAGCTTTCCGATAATCAATCCAGGCCATCGATAGGTCACGCTGGTAGAATGCTGCATCTTTGCAGACACATCTATCGATGAGCAGGTTCTCCCGACATCCGGCTACGTCTTTCTTTGAGCCTCGTTGTTCATACATTTCTTGCCCTTGTAGGGATGGGTGGGCATTCTTTATCAGGTGTTATGAGGGCAACACATAACTCCTTGAAGCTATTTATATTTTCTGAGTCTTCGTCCAGTCTATGCTGAACTTCGTAGACTTCTCTCCAAAATACTTCGACCTCTTCTGGTTTGGGTGGGTGTTCGACAGTAACTGGAGGGTCTTGGAAGAGTCGAGATGGGTCAAAGAGAAACTGTTGATTTTCTCTGACCCGTCTCTCCCTCCGCTCTAGACTTCTCTTAGCGTCTGATAGTATCCTTATTCTCTCAACAATATGCTGCCTGATGGTCAGCAGCTTTGACTTGTTAAGTGTGTGATGACGGGTCCGGAGTTCGCGCGCGAACTTTCGAAACTTGGCGGTAAAATTTCTGCCAGATGTGATGTAGTCAATCACACATTGAATGCAGGACGCGCACTGTCTTGCCCAGCCTATCTTTATGGCAAGTTGATGCATTCATCTTTTGGTCTTATGATCAGCCGTTGGTTTTGTTTACGGTTCGCATCGGCCAAAGTTCTCGCTGCATTATACACACAATAATTGATAGCCCAGAGGTCGGATTCAATGGAAAAATGTCCACGAAGCTCGTTATCCATTTCAGCCAGATCTTTAGGGTTGAGAGAAACCTTGGTGTTGATGTTTCTCCGGGTCATAAAGCATCGCTCTTCCTCTATCGGATGCCTGCCCTCGGTTGGTCTTAGTGTTGCCCCTTTCACGGAGTAGTTCAGCATGGTTTCGCAGACGTTGCTGCGAAAAGTGCGATAGCTCCGGGTGTTTCTCGCACCACAGAGCATGCAGCCGTGCCATGTAACCCCGTTCAAGGGCCACACTCGCATCGTAGCAGTCTGGCAAGTCGTGATTTAGTCGCTCCGTCCACCCAAAGGTCACGAAATCCCGCCGATCCATCGCATTGAATCCATTTTCATTGGCTCCCCCAGCTCTAGATTGGTCGGCATTGTTGGCCGACCCATTGTCGGGAGCCCTGCGCGTTCTGTTGTTTTGAACCGCAATTACTACAACAATGTTTGGTGTAGTCATTGTTGTTCCCACGAGAAGCTAGGGAAAGGGGTTCGTCCATCCTTGTAGAGCCCCGCATGCAAGGATAAGGCTGCTTACTCTGAGAGGTCGACTGGTATCCCAGAGTCACCGTTCTAGACACCTCACCCAGGTGCCATTCAGCTTTCGGCACGGTTTTCACACCTCCGCTTGGGGGTTAATTCCTTCGGGACCA
>NC_046662.1:49750751-49763350 GCF_010883055.1 Belonocnema kinseyi | reverse complement strand
TATTTCTACAGGTCGGAAAAGTTTTTTTTTGTAGAGTTACATGGATGTTAAAAATATTGTAGAGAGTTGTGGACCTCTTCGATATTTCTCATAGAATTTCGACGTATTACCAGTATATATTTCGTTAATATCTTCATATATTCTCAGATATTCTTGATATTCTAGTTAGTTCAAAGTATTCCTAAATATTCCAAAGGATTTCAAAATATTCTGTGATATTTCAGAATATTCTCATGTTTTGAAAGGTATTTTATGTATTTCCGACGATGTAAACACAATTCATTGGCTCCGGATACTCAAATATTTCCAAATATTTCTGAAATATTACAAAATATTTCAAATTATTCCGATGTGTTCTTTGTGAATATATTCCTCATACACGTAAACGGAGATTGAACATCCCTCGAGTTTTTCTTTCAAATTAAATACATTATTTGTTGTTAAATGTTAGACTTTATGCAAGTTTCTAGGTAAGGAGATATTCACATTTTCGAATTCCAGGCCAAAATAATTATTTTCAGGTTTGAGTGGAAGATGATACAAAGAGATACACTGAATCTATTTTCACTATACTCATTTCTCAATGACAAGCGAAAGTGGATATATTTCATGTTAAAAAAAACATGTATAACACGTGCGCTTATACCCGTGTAGAAAATGCCCTATCTTTCTCCATTTAAAAAGTGGCGCTGACAAGGCCCAGGCCAATTTTTATATTTTCAATAAAAATGATAAAATTATTTAGGGGCGCTTTATTATGGGGCATATTTGATGTATTCAACGTTAACGACAAAATATATATTCCTTTTCAATTGAAAAATAATTAAATTAATAAATAAAATTATATGGAAATAATATGGAAATAATCTGGAATTATTTTTATGATGACTTTCCCAATTTCTACTTCTGATTAACTTGATTTAGAACCTTTTTACACAAGGTTTATAG
Source organism: Belonocnema kinseyi (assembly GCF_010883055.1). Lineage (NCBI taxonomy): Eukaryota > Metazoa > Arthropoda > Insecta > Hymenoptera > Cynipidae > Belonocnema > Belonocnema kinseyi. The sequence goes on along the minus strand of NC_046662.1, from coordinate 49,762,402 downwards.
TTTAGAATTAATTTTTTAAATTGTTGCATTATGGATTTTATTACACTCATTATTTGATGAAATATTTGTGCTTTTCGGTCTTTTCAATTTTTGAACAGACAATAATTCTACACACCAATTAAATCCTGCAATTTTTTATATTTAGTAGAATGATAAAAATAGAAAAAAAATTCTGAACCTGTCCAAGAATTTTTTCGAAAGCCTATTTTGAAAATTCTTATTTTAGTGATAATTTTTATTTTTGACGTAACCTTAAATATTGTTCGCTTTCTTTAACAAAATATATTAAAAGCTCTAATACTATCAAAATAATCCCCGATTAAACCAAAGAATCTGACTAGATGTCAGCTTATCCAATTATATTGAAAGGCTAGTCTAGTAAATTATTTAAGCAATTTATTTATTAACAATTTCGTAATGAAAGTAATTTCGAGGCTCAAACATAAACCGGTCATATCCAAAATTTTTTGTAGAAACTATTCAAGACGCGGTACAAAAAATACGATTGTTGATTTAAAAAAATCGTCGACAAAGTTTACTTTATACGGAAGGTTCCGATTATACACCTATTATAAGAAGGCGAAATAGATTGAAAATAAATATATAGGCAAAAGGAGGAGGTCTTGACTCAAGATGTAATGTTAAATGTGCTTTTGAATAATTTTTGATACTGTGTAAATTTGATAAAAAGCGAATTTTCTTATTGTAATACATTTAAAAGTTTAGTAATGTTATCAAGCTTTTGCATAATTTCAAATGTTACAATTTAAAGCAATTTATAAAATTGTACTGGTTTTTTTATTATTATTATTATTTGGAAAAGTAGGGCATAGCTCAGAACATCTGGACAGGCTCTGACAAGTTTGCCCTAAGTAGGGCAAAAATGTGCAAAAGCGTTACACGTCATGTATGGCTTTTGCTAGTTGACCCGACCAGGGGTCTTTGTAAGACCTTTCAAAATTTGAATTTAATCAAGATGTTGAACTGCAACGAGACTACCAATCTACAACTTTTATTTCTCATTGTACTTTTTAGGACCCATGATTGTTTATTATTTCATTTTCAACTACTGATACAACTGTCATTCAGAAGAGAGTAAGCAGTATTTTCTAAGGATGTGTTTTCTATATGTGAATACAAAACGCATCGTTTTAATTTTATTAGTGAAAAATGTGACCAAAACAAGTTTAAATTTCTAATATACCATCTTCACAGTCTTATCTCTGATTCAAGCCAATGCAACATATAAATAATGCCATGGGTATTAAAATGTTTTCGAAATATTTTGAAATCTTTCGAACTTGAAATTAACTTTTTGAAATGATAACTAAATCATTAAAAAATTTTCTCGCAATTTTATGTTAGATGCTAGATTATTTTGTTCTGTACTTAAAACCAACTGTAAAATTATTTTTTTATCAAACCATTATTAGTTTATTCTACAGTTATATGTATCGTCAAATATTGTAAATAGCAACGTTCTTGCTAAGAATTAAGGAAATGACTAGTGTTACGAAATTTTTCGTTAAATTATTTTATCAGGTATAATGCTATGGGTAACTGTACGGAAAATCCTGTAACAACAGTCAGTAGGTAGAACTAATACAAACTTTATATTTTCTATAGATTATATAATAATATATAGGGACCTTATTTATTAAACCTTAATTTAATTATCTCACAGGCCCCTAAAAATAAAAATTCATCATAATTCATAATTCTTTCTGTTAGGCCCCCAAAATTTCTTTGAGAATATTTACGTTTAAATTATTATTTTCATGAAATCAGACTCCTCTTAAGTATATGGAAGTATTTAAAAAACATTGTGAAGAATGTTTAAATTATCAGCATATGTATTTGGCTAATGGCCATTTGTCTCATTACTTTACCTGTACTTATTAAACATATTTTTTGCACTCGGCGCGCAGTTTGTGAATTTTTTTTATTATATTTACATTTGAAAACTATTATCTTTTATTTTGCAGAATAAATGAGACCATCTGTGTTAGACCTTTCACAGTTTAAATCAATTCATCCTGTGAAACTGCAGCTGCAAAAACAAAAAATAAATTTACAACTTTTATTTCTCACTATACATTTTAAATCAATTATTTTTTAATTATTTTATTATCAACTACAAATAAAGTTGTTATTAACCAGAGGATAAGGAATACTTATCAAGGATGTCTTTTCAATGTGTTGATACGAAAAAATAGTTTTTTAAGTCTTATCTTTAATCTAGGCCAATAAAACTTTTAAAAAATCATATATATGCTAGATTATTTTTCAATGTATTTTGAAATCTTCAACGTAATTTTTTTTATCACGAGTTAAATGAAATGACTTATTTGAAATTTTTTAATTGACAAATTGATAATACAGAAAATTTTTAATCTTTATAATAATAGATAAAGAAACTGAAAATAGCCACTAAGAGTGATATTCGCCATTGTTCGGGCTTTATACGAGCGTGTCGCTTTGGGATGTGAGGTGAAAAATTATTTTTTTTTATACAAAATAAAAATATCCGATAACGATTTTTTTAGTTTTACTTGTGTGTATTTTTTATGGTTGTATAAATATAATCGATAATATAATACAATCGTACAGATCAAAGCATCGCCAACAGTAATTTGGTGATACTGACTTCTCTTTTGTTAAATCTCCTTCGGCATTTACGAACATATTTACATCACGCATCTCGTGTTTTGCACTCGAATTTGTCCCTCAATTTGTATATCAATTCCATAAATGTATATTATTACAATTCCTAACATGCATTGGTATTAAAACAGGCGTAGTTTCGTTGTCTTGCTTAAAAAATTAACATTCTTTAAAGAAAGATTTTAGCCTACACATCAGCCTTACCATTTTTTAACTTCTAAATGATATCCCTAGCCTCAATGACCCAGACTTGGTTAATTAAATTTTCTACCGCATTGTGTTCTATATCGCAGTTGTGGTGTCCTATTACTTCATCTGCTAAGAATTTCCTAAAAGCATCTCTCAAAGCTTCTAGGGTAAGGTGTCTAGCTACAATGACAATCCTGTGAAACTTCTATTAATGAGGTTTGGGGGGTGTGGGGTGTAGTTTAAAACCAGAATTGTAGCTAGTTAGTGTTTTATAATAATAATAAATAGTTGAAAACAAAAATATAATTTTTTTCCCAATTTTTTTTTTATGTTGTCTAAATTTAAGTTTTTGCTTTATCCAGAAAATGCGAGAAGTTGTTATAATAATCTTGTAAGGCATTCAAAAAATAACATTTTTCTTCTTTTGAATTTTTTCAAATCGCGCGTTATTTGGCTTGAAATGATAATTTTCGTTTGGTTTTTGAAATTTTGTAAATGCTATAACTCTGGCAAATTTTGGTTTTATAAAAAAAAGGTCCGTATGATAAATTGTTCGTCTTTTTAAATACTATAAATATCCTTACAGAAAATTTTTGCATCTTGAAAAAAGTGCCCTTAAAATGTTTTTACCCCTTTCCCAGCTTTATAATTTTTTATACCGAAATGGTCAGAATTATTTCATTTGAAAATTTATGATCAGAAAGTCTTTTCTATTCATGAAATATATTAAAATTGTATCGAAGCAAATAGTTTCTCATTTTAGAACAGATGTCCCAAACATTTATAAATGATCATAACGTCCTTTAATCTTCAATAAAGTGTATTAGTATTACAGGTCAATCGATATGCCGGGAATCAAAGAATCTCTCTCGGTTTTAAATTAATTTTGATTTAAGTTAATGAGAAAAGTTTTACCATTAAATAACAATTTTCAAAATATAATAAAGCGTTATAAATAATGCAACGAATATTTCTAGAAATCCTCCGGTCCTTTTTAATTGAAGGACGCTTAATTAAACTAATAAAAACTTTTTTGAAAATGCTACCGTTTTAAAGTTTCCTCTATGAGGAGTGCGAAAAACGTAATTAAAAAAAAATTATTTTAGACCTCAAATAAAAATATAAATTTTAAACCAGTAAGATAATTTTTTTGTGTGCATAAAATGACAAATTGTGAGCTTCGACAGAAGAGACGAACTTTGGACGAAAATCACGAATATAGAAAAAAGATCAAATTTCTCCCACAAAAGACGAAAAAAACCAATTTTTAACAAATTTTTTGAATTTTCCACTAATTAGGTTTTTTTTACTTAAGACACAAAAAATTGTATTTAAATTAGAATTAAAAGAGAAAAATAATTTGTAATACAAAAAAATCTTTCGGCTATCATTTTTTTTTCGTTGCATATTTGTTTACAAGTTATATGAATACAATTTTATTTGTTTTCTCGAAGACATTCAAAAATCTTATTAATGACTTCAGGTATGTCTAAAAAGTATCAAGAAAATTTGTAAGACTTTTTTCGAAATTCGAATTTGAATTATCCCTAAAGTTACCTTCAATCTTCCGGATTATTTCCTGACAATTATGAAAATCGGTTTTATTGTTCTTAAATATTTAAAAATATTCTCTTAAGAGTATTAAAAAAAAGGAATGACTTTGAATATCACCAGAAACTTTAAGACATTTTTTTATTATCTTCAAATCTAACAAAGCTTTTAAAAAAAACTTTAAAATTCTATTTCAAAATCTTCAGGAACCGGTTTTGTCATGTTTCTTGACGTTTTTCAAATTTTTCAGTTTTTTCAAACCCACCCTGGCAAATGTTAGCCTGGGCCGCAGAATCGCTCTGTAAATTCACATAAGTTTCTTTGGTTTCAAGCCTACTCTTTTTCCGGTGGCTCTCCTAAAGAGCCAAAGAGTCGTTACTAGCTTCTTTCACTTATTTTCCAGCCGCTCGTTCCATGACAGCTTCTTATCCAGAATGACTCCTAGGTATTTAGCTCGGTCTTAATTTTCCATTAGTTGTCCTACGAGTATAAATGCATTTGTGATTTCCTACTTATACCTTTCTGTGAATAAAACCGCGACCATCTTACTGAGATTGACAGACTGGTCTTAGGAAGTCTCATGATCGGCCCTTGGATATCTCCAGCCCGCATTCCCTTATTACTCTGTAAAAAGCCTGGCCATATGCCATCTAGACCAGGAGACTTGTAAGGACTGAAGGACTTCAGGGCCCACCTGACACTGGCTGGTGTAACCATCTTGTTGGTTAGCCGCCTTGTCGGACCCAGTTGGGTCACAGGCAATTTTCTTTGCCACGGAGGTATCGCCTTCCCTTTTCCCAACCTTGCAAAGCCCGATTAAGTGCTTCGATCAAGTGAGACTAGGTAACCCGCCCGACTCTGAGTATCCCCGCCCAGCAATTTCAGAGTGCCTAGAAGTGTATCCAGATTTCGAGAAAGCAGCTTATCCAGTCTAGCATCCTCTATTTTTTTCGATGACTCAGCAAAATTCGTTTCAACACTCTCTGGTTTCCATGCGAGGCTCTTCGAGTTTCTCATTCGACTAGTGTGTCTCCCCAGCCTTTTGGACTATTGTAGGTCTACAATTACTCTCATAAGCACAATCACTCTCATAAGCGACATACCTGTGTGCCCTGAAGCTAGTCCGTTGTTAAGTACTGCAGAGGCGCCTTTCCTATGATGCAAGTTGATTCGTGTAATGGTTAGACCGGGAGCAGTCATTTAGGTCTGCTCTTGATCTTTCTGTATACTGACAGGCTACTTCTATCTCTGGACGGCAATCTTAAAGTCGACCTGTCCAAAGTGTTAAAAGGACCTCCTCCCGTTGTGTCCTCTTTATGAGGCCTATTGTGTCCGAAAATGCACCAGGACGCTGTCTTACGTTATGGGTTGAATCCCTCCTTCGATCATAGCGTTGTGTATCCAAGCTTTAGCCGCTGGGTCGGCTGCAATAAATACCAAGACCCCTGCCATACAGAAGGAGGTCTTGATTTGTGACTTTTGATCTGGGGACACGCTTTCGCGCACCTTTGAGGTAGCCTTCTGCAAGCACTGAAACTGCTCTGTAGTTAGCAGCAAGTCTGGAAAGCAATTCTTTGTCACCACCATTCTCAAGGGTTTAGCTCTTTGAGCTCTCTATTCGTCGGCTGCTGGACTGCCTTGTGACTGCTCAGTGTTTCTTCTTTATAAGACTCATTGGCCACTCCCGTTTCTATAGCCTTATTCAGAGGAACCGTCAATCCCTTTTTTCCCGGAACCTGCGGAGGGCTATTTCTTAATTACTGTGCGGGCGGCAGGTCATTCTTGTCCCGATTCCGAAAACTCTTAAGCCTCCCCACCAACTAGAAGGTCTTACAGACCCTAGGGGAGGTTTGAATGTGATCGAAATCACAAAAAATTATATAAATAAATATTGTATGAAAAGAGTTACCAAAGATACTTTGACAACAAGGCACACTTTACACATTATACATTGTGAACAAAATGATTATATTATTCAAAAAATTAACAATTAAACTTAAAATCTAAACATAGTTAATACAATTATAATTTTTAGTTATATTATGTATCATGTGATTTGAAATTTGTGATATTTCAAGTGATTGGATAGATTTTTCATTTAAGGATTTGTTAAACTCTCGGTCAAAAGGTGAATTCACTGATATTTCGCGGTCCAGCTGGTACCCTAAATTTGTACACAATTTTTACACCTATAGAAAGAATATAGATTATCAAATTTTTATTTGAATACTGGTGTCCATAAAACTCTAACATTCAGTTATTTTCAATAGATACAATTTTGAAAGATTTAAAAATTACACGAAACCATTTACAATGCTTCGAAATATGCTTTCAATTTAAAGTTGCTTAGCATTAAAAATTTCAAGTTTGAAATAAAAACAATGCTGAAAGTTTCAAGCTGCAATCGACCTAAAATTGAGATTCCAAACTTTTTTATTGTCATTTTCGAAAGATCGAAAAAGGAAATGTACATTAAACTTTCGTAATACTTGAAATAATGTTGTCTTTTTTATATAATAAGCTAAGAAATTTAAAGACACCACTTCTTCAAATTTAAGAATTATAATTCTAATGGAAGGTAATGAAAAGATACAAAACTTATTGGCTCTAGCAGGAAATGAAGCAAAATATTTTAAGTAAAACGTTAAGAAAATTTCTTAAAAACTATTATTAATCTATTATGAAATGCAGTTTTTGTTAAAATATCGAAGATTTAATATTAATTCTATAGAATTTCATATAAAGGAGAGTACCTAAATATGAGATACCAACTCTGTTCGGCGTGATTTTCGGAATTCTATGTCATAAGACGCTCAAATTAAAAAGTTTATTAAAATTTTTTTATGCTGAAAATACAAAAAATTCAAAAAAGTTCTTTTTTGAAACTCGTCAAACTATTCTCATAATGTGAGATACCCCAGGAAATAGCTAATAAAATGCAAAATAAAGTATTATTTTTCATGAAAAACTTCATTCTATGTTTCCGAAGTATAAATTTACTGCTATTTAGACATATTTAGTTTTTGCAGTAGTCACAAACACGTTTGTAACCAATTTCCCCCGCGCAGCCACAGTGTTATAAAAACCACAGGTATCTCATATTATGAGAACCACACCGTGCAACTATGCACTTATTATGCCTGACCTGTACAATGAAAAACTTCAACACTATTAATATTTTTCTACTAATTTATTCTATTTTCATGACTCCAGATAAACTTTACTGCTAAATACATATTTAATGAATAATAAATAGGGTTTAAAGAATTCCCTTCCAAGAACTCGACAACCATCGATTTTACAAAAAGTTCGCCTATAATCTTTAAAAGCCCAATGAAAAATGGAGTATACCACGAAATTACTCTTCCTTTAATGGCTAAAAGTGAGTGATAGAACCAACAGAGTGGGTCTCTTAGTTTAGCTGATACCCCGCTTTCTAATATTACGAGAATATCTCATATTCGAGTACTCTCCTCTATTATCCATTGAAAATATTATACCCTTCAAATTTTAATGAAGTGTATTAGATGCGGATGAATACAGATAATTTAGTTTTAATTTTTACACTTCAAAACACGAAAAATTCAAATTCCAAGGCATTTAATATGAAGTTGTAATATTTTTTTATTTAAAGATATAAAAAGCTCTTAATTTTAAGATATTCTTACTTCCACATTGTTAATATATTATAGTTTTCTATTATATAGATATAAAATTGTTTTTATATGTGGACTTCCCAAATATCTTAACTTCTTTACAAATTTTAAAAAAATCGATATTTGAACGCTTTGCTATCTTTTAAAATCCCTTCATTCTTTTGAAAAGATTTTGTAATTTTTTTAAATATTTGAAATCCGGTAATATCAAAGAAAATTTAATTTGCCCAAAAAATATGAAGTTGCAATCCAAAAGTTAAATTTTCAGTTAAATAAGATTGTTTAGTCAAAAAGAAAAAAAGATTAGCATTTGTTTTAATGGATATATAAATATAATTTGGTTCAGATTTATAGATTTCGGTCCAGCATATTTTTATTGATTGATTTAAAAAATATATGATAAATTTTCGGAAATATTTCCATGCTTAAAAATATTTCCAATCTCAAATCCCTAAATATATTTTGAAATGGTTTTAATTTATTCCCGATTATTTTTACGATTAAAAAAATTTTTTTAATTCTACATATTGTTTTAATTTTTTTGAAATATGTTTCATTTTAAAGTTATTCTTGATTCTTTGCGAAACTTCCAAGCTTTTTAAGTACCTTTTAAAATTAATCGAAGTTTTCCTGAGTTTTTTTTTATTGTGCAAAATGAAAAAAAAAATATATTTTCCAGAATTAGAAATCAGTTCACATTTCTACGGGAATTTTAAGAAAATTTCTTTATAACGTCCATTTTGCTCTCTTATTCAGTAAAAATAATTAATTATTTTTTATAAGTGACTAGCTAAAAATATGTTTTATTTTTAAAGTGGGCTTTTTATTGCAGCCCAAAAAAAACCCAAAATTCTGAGCTATGAAAAATTCAAAAATTGGATCGTGGAGGTGCTAGCTTAACGGACCTCTATCTTTGACGGATTGATTCATTGCAATAGGTCTCGCATAAATAGGTCTCGTTTAAGGAATGAGGTCTTCCATAGGTTTCTAAGAATAGATACTTTTCTATGTCAGAATAGGAAGGGCCGCTTCGGTCCCCTCCACCGATAGTCGTGTTGGTACAGGGCCTACCCTAAAGCCCTAAGGGATGCATTAGTTGTAAGTTTACCTTTGCTATGGCAAGTCTGTAAAATATATTCCTCATCTTCTTGAATAAAGTTACTACATGGATTTACTGATCCATGACAGAAAATAAAATTAATTGCTTCTTTATAATTAAAGTGCCTTGACCGTCACATCATCTCCCTTAAGTATATTTCCGCAAGAAAACAGAATACGTGTGGCTTAGTTTTTCGAGTACTAGAGCATTTTTTAGGGGAATGAAATTCGCAAGGGTACCTTTTTTGTTTACAGCTTCGCGTCAAGAAATCTATTAACATTCTAAATTGTTTTTTTTTATTTGGACCTCAACAAATAAGGTCAATAAAATCAGTGGCACGTATTCAATTAACATTTAGTTATATTATTTTTACGGCTGCGTCTAGTCGTCCCTAATTTCGGGATGAATAGCATTTTTTTTAATGTTGGGCTAGTCATCCTAAAATTTCTGGACGACTAGCGGGAAATCAAGATAACTGCTAGTTATCCCGAAAATCGGGAGCTCTTGCCTATTTTTACCTGTCGCCACCTGTCACTTAACTTTTAGTTTATAGTTTTATCAGCTTTTCTACTTCTACCAACATTAAGATATCGTCAATATCCGTTTATTATATACTTTTGTTATCAATATTTGATTCATTCTATATGTATAATTAAAATGAAATGTAAAAAATTAGGAATAATCGCGGTACTGCTATAAAGATTCCTACTATTACAAGAGATGATGGTATTTTTTTATGTATTATTATAAACTTGAGCGAGCAAAAATAAGTATTCACGTTTAGAAAAAGTTTTATTTACTGTATGAAAATGGTGAGTGTGAAAAAGTGATTATGGTCAATAACAAGTTTTGTAAAACTTTTAGTCAAAAGCCAGAATTATAAATAACAAAAGTTGTAAGAAATGTAAGAAATTTTAGTATTCTTAAGGCCATGTGATGAGTGTAACGGCTGATCAAGTTAGCCCTAAGATCAATATTTTTTTACCCATATTGAAAAATAAAAGTTCAAATAACGCGGAAATATTTTTCGGGAAATGTTAATAAATATTAAAGGATCGTTTGTGGCCTTGCAAAGAATTGGAGGAAGAAGAAAGTTTATTTATGCAAATAATAATTATCGACGGACACAATTAGGTTTCACAGCAGAAGTTTAACTTTCTCTGTAGGTAATCATGCAATCTGTTTTACGCACAAACCCCTGGTAGTTCGAAGTTGTCTACTCGCTGCGCTAGTGCTGCTTTGACACAGCTGATACCAGACTGATACGTATGTAAGACCAAAAATGTTTATTTGCATTTCAAGTGCAAAAATTAGTTTTTGCATTATTGGTGCATAATGTTCGTGAGGGATTTTTTTTGTTTTGTCCCACTTTGATAAATATAAACCTCATAACTAGCCCATTGACAACATTGCAAATTGCTTTCAGGGTTTGACGACAGCACGGTCGGTATTTCTCCAAAATAGAAATTAAAAAAAAAACGTTTTTCACTATTCTAATTGTTAAGGACCCGAAACGAATTCTTCCATGCCTTCTATTTATCGTGCCAAATTTGTAACACAATATCTCATTGCGTGTGGACGTAAGTTGGGAAAGAAAACTTCCAATGGTATTTTCTTCAAAAAAAATTTTTTCTAAAAATTTTCACCGGAATAAAGCAGACATGGACTTTATTACCTCCTCTTTCATTTCCCAAACGGTGCGTTTATAGTACATAAATGTTCGTAACTAGTGAAATTAGAAGTCAAGTTTAAATTAATTTTAATTTAGAAATTTTTCATTTAAACTCTCAATAATTGACACATATAAAATAGAAGCTTTTAACACTTTTCAATGAAGTGCAATTAATCTGCAAAACCTAAACCTTCACACTTTGATAAATGGAATTGTACAAAGATCTCCTGGTTAAAAAATATGAATCCGCGCTATCATTTAAAACTTTCTAAATTATACTTACTTATCCTCAACTTTAGCTCGCAGTATTACAAGTGTAAGGAAATGAAACATGTCCATCTCCCAACTCAATAAAAACATTGTAAAAAAAAGTTTCCTTCGAAAATATAGATTGCAATGAATTTAGATCAATTAAAATATATAAGTTAAGACTGATTCATACAGTCTTATTGATAAATCCATTTAGTGAGTTGGTTATAAAGAATAAAACATCTAATTTGTATTTTTAATCAAAAATATATTAATATCTTTTTAATTGATTGCAGAACACAAAAAAAAAAAATACGATCGACCCTAATGTCATTAAAAAAATCGTCTTCACTGTTATGATAGTTGGTTGAATTTAAAAACGATGTCTTCCAAAAAAACAGCAAAGACATCATCTAACTATATCCAAAAATGAGTGCATCTTCCTATTCAAAAAAACTTTAAAAAACAAATTTCTTTCCTTCCAGTTCTATCACAACCATAACAATAAAAAATCCCTCTTTTAAATTCAGAAAAAGTCGAAAATCAACACTTCCTCTCATCCGATTCAATA
>NC_046662.1:49746760-49750651 GCF_010883055.1 Belonocnema kinseyi | reverse complement strand
CAAACCGCAGGGCCTATGACAAAGCCACCGAACGCGTCCTCGGGTTGCGGATAGAGGGTCCCTGTACCAAGGGTTTCTGCTAAACATGGTTACAAAAATAAATAGGCAGACGCGGACAAATGTCCAGGGATGGTCCCAAAGGAATTAACCCCCCAGCGGAGGTGTGAAAACAGTGCCGAAAGCTGAGTGGCACCTGGGTGAGGTGTCTAGAACGGTGACTCTGGGATACCGGGTGACCTCTCAGTGTACGCAACCATATCCTTGCATGCGGGGCTCTACAAGGATGGACGAACCCCTTTCCCTAGCTTCTCGTGGTCACAACAATGACAACACCAAACTTAGTTGTAATAAGTGCGGTTCAAAACAAGAGAACGCGCAGGGTTCCCGACAATGGGTCGACCAACAATGCCGACCAATCTAGAGTTGGGGGAGCCAATGAAAATGGATTCAATGCGATGGATCGGCCTGATCTCGTGACCTTTGGGTGGACGGAGCAGCTGAATCACGACTTGCTAGACTGCTACGATGCGAGTGTGGCCCGTGAACGGGGTTACATGGCACGGCTGCATGCTCTGTGGTGCGAGAAACACCCGGAGCTATCGCACTTTTCGCAGAAACGTCTGCGAAACCATGCTGAACTACTCCGTGAAAGGGGCTATGCAAGCGGAATGCCTACTCTACCACAGCTAGAATAAGCCGGCAACAAAGAAAGAGAGGCGACACTAAGATTAACCGCGGGCAGGCATCCAATAGATGAAGAGTGATACTTTACGACCCGGAGAAACATCAACACCAAGGTTTCTCTCAAGCCTAAAGATCTGGCTGAAATGGATGACGAGCTTCGTGGACATTTTTCCGGTAAATCCGACCTCTGGGCTATCAATTATTGTGTGTATAATGCAGCGAGAGCTTTGGCCGATGCGAACCGTAATTCAAAACCAACAGCTGATCATAAGACCAAAAGACGAATGCATCAACTTGCCATAAAGATAGGCTGGGCAAGCAAGACGCTAAGAGAAGTCTAGAGCGGAGGCAGAGGTGGGTCAGAGAAAATCAACAGTTTCTCTCTGACCCATCTTGACTCTACCAAGACCCTCCAGTTACTGTCAAACACCCACCCAAACCAGTGGAGGTCGAAGTATTTTGGAGAGAAGTCTACGAAGTTTAGCATAGACTGGACGAAGACTCAGAAAATATAAATAGCTTCAAGGAGTTATGTGTTGTCCTCATAACACCTGATAAAGAATGCCCACCCATCATTACCGAGGAGGTGAAAAAAGTATTAAGAGCGATGAAGAACTATTCCGCACCGGGACCAGATTGTATCAAAACCTTTTGGTGGAAGAAGTTTTCTTCAACCCATCTGCATTTGGCCCGTATTTTCACCCCATATTTGAAGTCGGAAGAGCCGATTCCAGAGTGGTTGGTGGAAGGGCGCACAATACTCCTCCAGAAAATAGGCAACTTAGCTGACCCGAAGAACTATAGGCCAATAACTTGTCTGAACACGCATTATAAGATATTCACAGCTATCCTAAACGATAGGATTGTTCGGGCAATTAAACCTGTGTGGCAAGAAATGTATGAACAATGAGGCTCAAAGAAAGACGTAGCCGGATGTCGGGAGAACCTGCTCATCGATAGATGTGTCTGCAAAGATGCAGCATTCTACCAGCGTAACCTATCGATGACCTGGATTGATTATCGGAAAGCTTTCGATTCGACATCCCATAGTCTTATCAGATGTCTTTTGGAAATCTTAAAGGTTCATCCGCAAATAGTTGGGTGCATAGAGAGATTGATGCCGCTTTGGAAAACCAGATTTACTATCTCATCTGGCAGAAATCGTGTAACAACGAACAAGGTCACGTTTCAGAGAGGTGTCTTTTAGGGCGACACCATGAGCCCACTCCTCTTTTGCCTAAAATTATTGCCACTATCTCTAGCACTGCGCCATTCCGTTGGGTACTTGTGCTGCAAACCTGCAGATCGAAAGTACAAGATCACTCATGTATTTTACATGGACGATCTTAAGATCTATGCTAAAAAAAGAGAGCAACTGCATCTAGCTCTGGGGATTGTCGAACGATATACTAAGGAAATTGGAATGGAATTTGGGTTAGACAAATGCGCCAAGGTTTATTTGAAGCGAGGAAAACTTAATAGCATCCCTGAAGATCCTGAGCTCGTTGATAGAAGCGCCATACGACACCTTTGCGCTGGAGAGACTTATACATACCTGGGCGTGCCACAGAGCCGCATATAGGATGTGATATCTATAAAGGATACTCTCCGAAGCAGATACAAACGTCTTATCCGACACATTTGGTCTTTCAAACTGTCGGCGAGAAACAAAGTATCTGCAACGAACATGCTTGCCATCCCGGTACTACTCTATTCATTTGGAGTACTTCCATGGACGAAAAACGAGCTCAGATCTCTTGATATCGGGACAAGATAGGTTATGCACATGAACAAAAGCATGCATATTAAGTCTTCCGTTCCGCGACTGTACATCTCACGCCGTCAAGGGGGTCGCGGAATATTGAGTCTTAAATGTCTTCACAACAGGATTGTTCTGGTTACAGCACATAGAATTGCAAATGGAAGAGACCCACTTCTTAAAATGTTCAGGAATCACGAAGAAGTGGGCAAAGAAGCATTTCTGTACAAAGTAGTGGAGGAGGCTGCTGAAACACTCGGACTTAACTTCAGTATTAGGGGTGAGCAAAATGCATCAAATCTTACCTATCTCGAGTACTCACTCCTGAAAGCTCGGATTAAGAGAGCACAAGAGAAAAACTTTCGTGAACAGCTCCTCGATAAGAGGATGCACGGTATCTTTCACAGAAATATGAAGGATCAGTCAATGTCTTGTGAGCTAGGGTTTGCTTTCCTTAAATCACCAGGATTGAAGTCTGGTATAGAGGGTTTCATTTTTGCATGCCAAGACGGTGTCATTTCCACCTCAACATACCGTCGCCACATTTTGTGCCAAGACATTCCCGATGATAGCTGCAGGGTTGCCATGCACACCCCGAGCATTTAGCTCACATACTATCTAGTTGACCATCTCACACGGGAACGACCTACATTCAAAGGAACAATGCGACACTAAGAGTGCTTTATTACCATCTCTGTCACTCCTATGACATTCACCTTAATATCGCTCCTCTAAATGCTCCTAGGGAAATTGAGTCAATTGTCGAGAATGGGAAGTGCCGCATATACTGGAACTTTATATTCTCGACAATTGTTTCCGTTGCTCACTCGAGCCCTGACATGGTTCTTCTTGACTTCGAGAAGGGAACCAGGTTCGTTATCCAATTTTCGGCACCAGCTGACAAAAACATCATAGCCAAGGAGAATGAAAAGAAAGAGAGGTATCGAGACCTTATAAGGGAGTTGCAACGATTGTACCCGGAATATTCTATTAAACTGATCGTCCTTATCATCGGCGCTCTTGGAGGTGACAAGCTTTCACTTTCTAATGGCCTAAAAAGCATCCCTGCGTGTCAACAATATGCTAGAACACTTGCGGGAAAAATGCAGAAGGCGGTTGTCCTTGAGTCGCTCCGAGTTCTCAGGGTACACGAGGCTTTTGCAGGATCGTCGTATTGATTCCTTTACAGACTGTAACCACCTATGTCACGGTTGTGAGACGTGGTTGTGGTTGAAATTTTACTGCGATTTCGCTGGAAGCGGATGCAATTTTTCAGATTCGCACCCGCTCCCGGCGAAATCCTGCGGTTGTCCTTATGACAAATTTTTAATTATATATATATATATATACCAGGTGTATACATATGAAACCGGTATTGCCATTTAGCGGCCAGTAGGCGCACTTGTAGGCACTGTCGGAACTTACCATTTGTGCTAATTGGCGTATTG
>NC_046662.1:49741770-49746660 GCF_010883055.1 Belonocnema kinseyi | reverse complement strand
GTCTTCTTCTATTTAAAAAAAAACGAAAATGAAAAATTCTTTCTTCAAACACAATAGAAATCTTAAAAATAAAAAAATGGCCTCTGCCATTTAAAGGAAAAACTGTATCACTTTCAACTCAATAAAAACTTTAGAAATATGAAATGCACTGACAATTTCACAGAATTTTCTATATTTTGTAATTATCATCTGTTAATTCCGACTAAGAAACGAAAATAAAAATTCTTTCTTCAAACACAATAAAAATCTTAAAAATAAAAAAAGGCCTCTTCCAATTAAAAAAAAACTGTACCTGTTTCAACTCAATAGAAACTTTACAAATATAATATGTACTGCTGATTTAAATAAAATTAGAACTTTGTCATTTCAAGGTTGATAAAAATGTTAAAAATACAATACTTCACATTTTGCCACACAATAAAAATGTGAACCTAAAAAAGTTCCTATCGCAATTGCAAAGAAATTAGATAACAAAATTAATTTGATTTTTCTTAGTTTTGGTCCTTTCAAATTAATAATTTTCAATTGTTACTTAAAGTTGAAATATCAATTGTGAAGTTAAAAGTTTGAATGTCTTACTCTGAAATTTTACCATTCAAGGCTTTCTATTTCAAACGATTCAGTTTCAAATTGTTTACTTTCGAATATTTGATGTATAATTGCTCATTCACATATTTTTTTAATTAACGATTTTCGAACTGTATGGGTTAAAAATTTGATATTATCGACTAAACCAATATTTAGAAAGGATTTTAAATAGGATAAAGTGGTTTAATTAATGAATGTACTGATTTTAAGTTATTTTTATATTAAAATTATTTTATAATGTTTCGATCAGCACATTTCAATTTGTATAATTATTGGGGCTTTCGTATTGAAAAAGTTGAATTTTTAATGTCAAAATCTGTAAATTGTGTAATTTAAAACCGATTTAGAATCATATTGTAAAATAATTTTTGTACAATTTTTGAAACTCGAAATACAGTTTAGTTTTTAAAACCATTAATTAATTTATATTGTTTTGTTTTTAAATCCTTTAAATAAAAAATTTACGTTTAAAAATGACGAAATAAAATCGAAAAATTATGAAATTCCCGGACATTTCCCGGTTTTCCGTTCAGCGGCTACCTCAAAAATGATAAGTTAGCAAAGCTTCAAATATAGATTATTGGGAAGATAAAATGCAGTCAACGATAGTTCTACATCTGCTCTAAGAGTAAGCAAAATATTGAAAACTTAAAATTACGTTACAAATTCAGAATATGGAGGTTCACGTTGCCATATTTATCATTTTATTCTAATTACTTTAAATAATAAATCATTATTTCTTCATCTTAATTTTGAAGGGAAATGTTCAAAATTGTTGACTGATATAATTTCACATTTTTCAGGAGGTTCGAAGAGAATTTCTTCCTGAATATATTTTACTGAAAATATGAATATGTTAAATATGCTCCGAATTTTAAGCAACTATTAAAAAATTGAAAAGAAATTTATAACAGAAAATGAGGAAACTCATTTTTCTCGTAGTCTCAAGTAGGTTAGAAATATATTAAAGGCATTTTTTGTTCAGAGTTGGATTTTATTTAGTGGTAATTATAACTTTCCCAAAAGCTTGTACCATTAAGGTACCCACGATTTGCAAAAAATTGTTTATGTTATTTTAGTTTCCGCTGATTATGTTTTTTTTTTCACATTAGAATAGAAAAATGATAAAATGCATATGTACCGAAATAAAATTATAAATCAATACTCGAAATTAAAAAAGCAATTTTGTGCAAAAATTGACTTGAGATATCCCTAAATATTTTTAAAATAAATAATGACAATATTCAGGAGACATTTTGACACCAAAAGGAAAAATTTGTAGGGCAGACATTTCAGAAAAAAAGCTTTTTTTGGACTACGCTTAATTTATTCCTATTTTTTACCACTTTTAATAAACTTATTTAACTACCACTGAACCATTCACAAATTGATAATGGAAGTTGTTTTTAAGAATTATGTAATACTTTTTAAGGGATGTCACCCCTTTCATGCAACAATACATTCATGCTTATCCCCCTCCTTTCCACCTCTTCAGATTCCTCCAAACAATGCTCCAATTTTGCATCCCCCTTCCTGCACAACTCAAACATTCTCTTCACTCATTATCGCTATACGAGGTGTGTTAAAAAAGTGAGGTGACTTTTCAATTTTCGTGGGCTACGTACATTTAAGTTTTAGGTTTTTTGTTGTTGTGTTGGTACACTCGTCACGATCATATGTTCACAGTTTTGACTATATAGCTCGTGTTGCTTTTCTGGCAGAGGCGTAAAAGGTCAGAAGGGTTTGGTGTGCTCGACGATTTTCTTCTTTCGAAAAAAATGGAGCAAGGAGTTTGCATTAAATTTCGTGTGAAAACTGGAATCCAGTTCTCTAAATCTCTTGAAATGTTGACAGTTGCAAACGGTGAGTCTACTCTGAATAAGAAAAATGTGTATAAGTGGTACAAGCTGTTCCAAGAAGGCCGAGAGGATGTCGAAGACGAACCTCGCCCTGGACGTCCCAGCACGTCAACAACAGATGAAAACGTTCAAGCAGTGGAAGAAATGGTGTTGAAAAATCAGCGAATTACCATCAGAGAAGTTGCTGAAGATGTTGGCATATCGGTTGGCTCATGCCATGCTATCTTTTCGGACGTTTTGGTCATGAGACGTGTGTCAGCAAAATTTGTTCCACAACTGCTTCATTTTGATCAAAAGATCCATCGCATGACCATCGCTCAGGAGATGTTGAATGAAGTCAATAATGATATTCTCCGGATTTGGCTTCCAGTGACTTTTTTCTTTTCCCAAAACTGAAGAGACCCATGGAAGGACATCGATTTTCAACGATTGAGGAGATAAAAACTGCTTCGCTGAAAGAACTCAAGGCTATAACACAAAATGATTATCAGAAGTGCTTCAATGATTGGAAAAAGCATTAGCACAAGTGTATTATTGTCTGAGGGGGATTACTTTGAAGAAGACAACATAAATATTGAGGAATAAATGGATATTTTTTGAGAAAAACATAAAGTCACCTTATTTTTTGGACACACATCGTATGTTGTCTGGGAAAATGTTCGTGATCTGTTTGAAACTCCCGTTTTCAATTACAATTCATCATCTAATGAATCTCTCTTACAAGATCTGAGAACTGCTTTAACATGTATGGAGGTTAAATGCATCCCACTTTGCGGACGCTGATGCATCCGTAGTGTTAGCATGGCTAACTAAACATCCGTCGACTTGAGGTACGTTTGTATCTAACCAAGTAGCTCAAAACTATGAGCTTGTTCAAATGCTAGGTGCAGACATGTTTCGACTAAGAATAATCGCGCTTAACACACTTCTAGGCGTCTCTTCGCAAAAGATTTGAAGAATGATTCCTTATGGTAGCATGTTCCACAGTGTCTTACTAAACATTTTGCAAGATATCCTGAATCAAGATCTTTTTATGTCAGATGAGGAGAAAAATGATTCTTTTTGAGTATTTTGTCACATAAAGAATAGTTTAATGAACAACTGCTTTAAATTTGAGGTCAAAATATTAATCAATTTCAATTTTCGAGCGAGATGAAGTACAAATTCTTAAAAAGACTTTCTTTTTACAAAAATACAGTTTTTCCATTAATTACAAAATCAGAAAAAGATCAGACTATTTTGCCCACAAAATTTACTATGAAAATGCAGTTAAAAACTTTGATTTTTGAAAACTATTTTTCGAAGTATCAGGATAGTATTATACTATCCAAACACTTCATTTTTACTCTCTTATAATTTTTTTTTGTTCTTATAATTAATCATAGAATGTCACGAATTATAAAAATTGTTATCGTCTTTAATGTGGTTGCAGAAAATGAGGACGATGATATATATTCTGTTTTTAACTTTAGTGCTTTTTGCTAATCCTGCTAGTAAGTATAATAATGCCTATACTAAAATGTGCATTATGAATTGCAGCTTATATATTTTCTGTTCAAAATCGATGACAATTAAATTAACATTTTTTATCCTGACGCACAACTCTCTGTAAATCTATTAATTATTGGAATTGTACTGACAATAGTATTCTTGTACTAATTACATTAGTGAAGAACGGATAATTATTTAATGAGAATACGGTTAGTTTCTTTGGATATTGCATTAATTCGAATTACGAGTATTACAATACGGGACAAAAAGAAAAGTAGGTATGAAAAAAAACTCGATTGTATAAAACTTTCGATATTAAATAAACAATATAAAGTAGATCTTGTGAAACTTCTCAATTAGCTGCGTCATCTTAATACTCAGAAGAACGTTTCATTGAATTAAAAAAACAAAATTTGTGTGAATTCATATCATTGACTCAAATAATTTTCTTTTTTCGTTTAAAAAAAGGTTCATTGAATTTTAAGGAGTGAAAAATATTTGCTTTATTGATTGAAACAAATAATTTGTTTCGTACAATTTGTTTTATTTGAAATAAAAATTGGCTTTTATCTAATAATGCATTTCTTCACAATCTGTTTATCGTAATTCGTAAAAATATTTATCTGATTCAAACAAAAAACACAATATAAAGCAGATCTACAAAGTGCAAATTGGCGGGCTAAAGCGCTGCCGGCGTTCCCTGAGTACCTAACCTAAAATATTAATTATCTAATCCTGTGATTAAGTTGCATCATTTTAAAGGTTCTGATTTACTGTGAAATCTTAAATTTATTAAAGAATTGACGCAATATCTATAGTTAAGGAACAAATTGAATTGTTGCGCAGTTACTTTGGATATAACAGAAGATTTCGGATGTAAGTCTTTTTCAATTCTAACCTCTCTTCTTTACATAGATGATTTATGAAATCAATTGTGTTTTTTTTCTATTAT